>NC_039359.1:28833-30757 GCF_003573695.1 Papaver somniferum | reverse complement strand
GTCCTGTTATGCTAGACACTGATATTACTATCCCCAGTTGCTTGAAGCCCTTTAAGTTTTTCTTAACTTGTTTAAATAATGAAACTTGCTCAGTTGTAATCACTAATGCTTGTAATACTAGTGTTACTGTTTCACCTGCTTATCAGTTGGTTAAAAAACTGCACATTACAAGAAGGGAGCTTTCTTTGTGGCACAAAGAACATTTTGGCAACATTAATCAGAAAGTAGACAGCTTAGGAAAGAACTTAATCATCTCCAAGAACTTCCTCAAGACTAATACAGACAGTGTCATCATTAATATCAATAATGAACTTAATAAATGGCACAAGATCAAGTCTGAATTCTACCAACAAAAGTCAAGGGATCATTTCATTAAGGATATGGATGCAAACAGCAAAATACTTCCATACTAAAGTCAACAAAAGGAAAACAAGGAATAATATAGATTCAATTCATTATCATAACAACATATGACTTCAATCCAGGGATCAAATATCTCAGCACCTAACACAGAATTTCAAGACCATCGGTACCATTAGCTATCCAGTGATAGATGAAAGTCTATATTGGATTCTTCCTTCAATTGTTACAGCAGAGGACAATATGGCACTTACCAGTATCCCAACTAGTGAAGAAATTTTTTGTACTCTAAAAAGTATGGAAAATTGGAGTGCTCCAGGTCCTGAGGGTTTTCAAGCTGGCATTTACAAAAGTCAGTGGGGTACAATTGGAGAAGATATTTGTAGCATGGTCAAAAAATTCTTTGAAACCAAGCATATTCTTAAACAAATAAACAAGACCTACATATCTTTGATTCCAAAGAAGAAAAATAGTACCTGTGTAGCAGATTATAGGCAAATTGGCTTGTGCAACACATGTTATAAAATTATCTCAAAGGTGTTAGTAAACAGGACGAAGCCTTTTATGGAGAAAATTATTTCACCCTACCAGGCAGCATATGTTTCAGGGAGATTGATCAATCTAGATGGATTGCTCTAATATATTAAAGGCTTTTGACAGGTTAGAATGGTCCTTCTTGATTAAAGTTCTTTCTTATTTTGGTTTCAATAATGATTTCTGTGATCTAATATATGAATATATTAGCACTACTCAATTATCAGTCATGCTTAATGGGTCTCCATGTGAAGAATTCATTCCAACAAGAGGCATCGGACAAGGTGATCCCTATCACCTTATCTATTTATTCTGGATATTGAATTTCTCTCAAGGCAGCTCATAACAGCTCAGCAGGAAAAAAAATCAAGGGTATTAAAGTGGCTGCTTTATTACCAGCCATTAATCATTTTCTTTTTGCAGATGACTGCTTGGTCTTTACTCAAGCAAATCTTTCTTCAGTCAACAATTTATTGGAGTTACTTCAAAATTTCAGTTCACAATCAGGACAAGTTATAAATTTTGAGAAAAGTGATGTAAATTTAGCCAAAAAAACCAAGCTAGAAGTAGCAGAGACACTCAAAAAAATTCTTGGAGTTAAAAGCATGAACTCTAAAGAAAAATATCTAGGTTCTTCTCTTATTCTGGGTCATTCTAAGTAAGATTCTTTCAAGAGCATTATGGAAAATTTTGAAAACAAATTTAATACATGGTCTTCTATCTCACTCTCTCAAGCATGCAGAGGCACAATGATCAAACATGTTCTTAATGCAGTACCTATTTATCAGATGGGAACGTTCAAGTTGTCAGATATTTTTTTTCAGCAACTTACAAGTATTCAAAGAGAGTTATTTTGGGGCTACAATGGCAGTAGAGGACACAATCCTACAGCTTGGTCAACTGTATGCAAGCCTACTGAAATTGGTGGTTTGGCATTTAGAGATCTGGAGAAGTTTAACCTAGCCCTCCTCACAAAATTGTCTTGGAGAATATGCAGTGAACCCAATACTTTAATATCTCAAACTCTTGC
>NC_039359.1:10369-28823 GCF_003573695.1 Papaver somniferum | reverse complement strand
CATCTCAAAGGGTTTACAGATAGTACAACAAAATTACTTCATGGAAATCAAAAATTGAAGAAAAACAAAAATATGGAAAGATAGATGGATCCCTGGTATGTCTAGTCCCCCTAAACCTATTAATGAGTTATTTAGGTTTTATGAACATGTTGAAGAAAAAATGCTGCATGATACTTCTCAATGGAACATCCATCTCATAAACTCTTTATTTGATGCCAATACTTCACTCAAAATACAAGCTCTTTATGTTGACAACAATAAAGAAGATTTAATGTTATGGATGCTTGCAAAAGATATGGTCTTTTTTCTGTTAAAAGCACATATAAGATGCTGACTTACAATGACAGAGATGTACAAGTTGATGGTGTTAGAGCCCTGCACGGTCGAACTCGCATGCGTTGCTATCTCAAGCATGTTTGTCAATGTTAGTGATCAATACTATAAGTCTTGATTTCTAACCTATTTATAGATGTCTCGGACTAGGACATAGATTGTGTAGTTGAGCTTAGTTTTCATGGCGTTCATCATTTGAAGACGAAGAACTACTAAGGGGAGCTTGTGGAACTTCATCGACAAAAGGTATGTGGAGACTTAAACTCATCTATCACTTGGAAAATCTATTTCTACTTATCTCCTATATTGAGACATAAGTCGTATTACGATATAGTTTTCTATATACACATTTGAGATTTCGAGCTGAGTTTATCTCGCTTATTTATCGAAATATATGTTGGAAATCTTTCGCTTCAACCAAGTTCATCTTATATCATGTGAAAATTGCCGAGTAACATCTTACATGGTTTGTGTGATACAATCATTTGGTGTTGCCTTGGAATGTTTCTTAATTATTATTTCAATAACTTGAAAATTGTTTTGATGTTAATAGTGTGTGAAAACGGCTATTGTCATCCTCTAAGAAAGTTTCAATGATTGAAATAAGAGTTTAGAACACTTAACCATTATTGGATATGTCATGTTGTGCACTCTTGTACATATGTAATCCATGTCCGGGGACCATAGTATGCGCACCCGTTTGCATACCTGTTAGTTTGAGAAATCCGGGAACCTAAGTATGTGTACCCGTTTTCGTACTGGCGTACAGGTTCATGTCCGAGAATTTTTGTCAGGACTTGAAGTTCGCGTACCCGTTTGCGTACTGGAGGAACTCAATCTTAGTCCGGGTATTTCAAGTATGCGTACCCGTTTGCATACATAAAGGTTAAAGTTTTAAAATCGGTTTTAAACATGAACATAAACATTCATATAATAAGGAATGCAATCTTTGCAAATCGTGCCTATAATGTTCATGATTGATTCGAGTGAATCAAAACGATTTTGCTTCAATTGTGTTCTTGTATAATTCTATGAGAATATAGCAATTGAACAACTCTTTAACTAGTTTCATTTGAGTCATTTGAACTAGTTATGGTTAAGATGAATAAGGTTGATATGAGATTAATCATATGGCTAGCCTTGGTTAACTATTGGTGAACCAACATGGTGTACACGTTTGAGTATGGTTACATAAACCTAAATGTTAGAGCACTGCTCGGTCAAACTCGCATGCGTTGCTATCTCAAGCATGTTTGTCAATGTTAGTGATCAAAACTATAAGTCTTGATTTCTAGTCTACTATAGCTAAGTCTTGGACTAGGATATTAAGCGTAGTTGAACTCAAGCACTCCATGGCGATTCATCATACAAGACGAAGCTCTACTCAAGGAACTGGTGGAACTTCTCGACAAAAAGGTATGTGGAGACTTGAACTTATCTGTCACTCAAAAGTATATCTATCCTATCTCCTACTCTTTGAGACAAAAGTCGTATGCTATATATATAGACTATGATTATATACATTTGGTATTTCGAGCCGAGTATACCTCGCCTGTTTATATCTCAAAATATGTGTTTGTAATCTTTTCGCTTCGACCAAGTTTATCTTTACCTAGTGACGAAAGTCATGATATGTTTCAATCACTTTGAAATTTGCTTTGACGAAAAATGGTGTAACAATTATATAACGTCCTCTAAGAATGTTTCAATGATTGGAATGAGAGTTTAGAATACATAACCAATGGATTCCTTGAACCGAAGTTTTCGAACTTTGTTGATCAAGAGAACCGGAAGTATGGCAGGTGCCAAGTCCGCGAACTCAGTCCGCGAACTGTCGAAGTTCTCAAACCCGAGAGTTTCAGCTGGAGTTGACAAACTACTTGCGTGATCTAAGTCCGCGAACCGGCGAAGTTCTCATCCCGAGAGTTTCTGCTGGAGTTTGTAAACTCTATCCGGTGTCTTAAGTCCACGAACCTAGTCTGCGAACTTGAGAAGGTTATATTCTAAAGATGATTTCTGAACTTAATCTTAAAAGACTAAGGAATGCATTTGCAAACCGTGGATATTAAAGTTCATGAACCAATTCGAGCGAATCAAATCATCTTTGCTTTAATTGTGTCTTGTGTAGTTACATAAGATTTCCTTGCAATTGAACAACTCTCTAACTAGTTCATTTGAGTCATTTGAACTAGTTATGGTGAAGAAGAACATGGTTGGTATGAAATGCTCATATAGTTAACCTTTCAGTTAAACTATTGTTGAATCAACAATGCACACGTTTGGGTAAGGTTAACAAACCTAGAAGCGTTCAGTTCATTTGTGTGTAACAAGCTAAGTTTTCGATCTAACGGTTGAGAAATATTAGCTTGAATCTAAATCAGGTTTTCATCTAACAGTGAATATTGATTGCTTTGTTACCATGGCAAAACCCTGATTTGAAAGACTAAATAAGGGGACATCTAGCAACTCTGCAAACTAATCCCCACACCTTACGTGTGATACTAGTTTGCGTGCTAGAGTCGGTTATCCTTTAACCTTTGATTTTCTTCTTCTAAAACCCGGTTAACGACTTAAAGACTTCATTGGGATTGTGAAGCCAGATCGATACTACTTTTATCGTAGTTGTGTGATCTGATCTTGCATATTCTATCGTAACAGTACAATCATATTGATTGGCTTGAGATTGTTTGATTTCTCCAATAGGAAAGATATAAAAAGTAATCACAAACATCTTTGTCTCATTGTTTGTGATTCCGCAACATCTTGTTTCACTACCATACGATTAAGATTGTTGTGAGGTGGTTGATTAATCTGGGTTGTTCTTCGGGAATATAATACCGGATTATCAATTGGTTCATGTTCGCCTTGATTATTATCAAAAGACAGAACAAAAAAGATTGGCTTGAGATTGTTTGATTTCTCCAATAGGAAAGATATAAAAAGTAATCACAAACATCTTTGTCTCATTGTTTGTGATTCCGCAACATCTTGTTTCACTACCATACGATTAAGATTGTTGTGAGGTGGTTGATTAATCTGGGTTGTTCTTCGGGAATATAATACCGGATTATCAATTGGTTCATGTTCGCCTTGATTATTATCAAAAGACAGAACAAAAAATTTAGGGTTTTTCTGTGGGAGACAGATTGATCCTTTGATAGACTTGTCTGTGTGAGACAGATTTGTTTATCGTTAAAGCCTGCGATTTTGGGTCGTAGCAACTCTTAGTTGTGGGTGAGATCAACTAAGGGAATCAAGTGCGCAGTATCCTGCTAGGATCAGAGGCGTAGGAGTACAACTGTACCTTGGATAAGTGGGAGACTGATTGGGGTTCAATTATAGTCCAGTCCGAAGTTAGCTTGGAGTAAGCTAGTGTCTGTAGTGGCTTAATACAGTGTGTATTCAATCTGGACTAGGTCTCGGGATTTTTCTGCTTCCGCTGTTTACTCGTTAACAAAATTTCTGGTGTCTGTGTTATTTCAGTTTCCGCATTATATTGTTTATCTTTATAATTGAAATAATACAGGTTGTGCGTTTAGATCATCAATTAGATTAATCCAACCTTTGGTTGTTGATTATGATTGATTGATCCTTGGACATTGGTCTTTGGTACCGTCCAAGTTATTCCTTGTGATTGAGTAGGACTCGCTGATTTCTATTATCTTGAGTAATTAAAACAAGAGAGAGATATTAACTCCTTGAGATACTTTTACCTAGATTGAGTCTAACTGTCTAGTTGATTCTCTAGAAAGCGTTTCGGAGTTAGTCCATGCAGATTGCTAAGCGAAGTATTGGGTGGTGTTGTTAGACCCCCGCTTTTTCACTAAATGATGGTACATTTCATTTGTGTGTAACAAGCTAAGTTCGATCTAACGGTTGAAAGATATTAGCTTGGTGGAATCAGGTTTTTCATCTAACGGTGAATATTGAACGCTTTGTTACCAAGGTAACTTGGATTGCAAACCCTGATTTGAAAACAATATAAAGGAGAACTCTAGTTGTAGTTGCAGGAAATCCTACACTACACCTCTCAAAGATTTAATTAACATTCAACTCATTTTTTGATTAACAATATTAATTTTATTGATGAATCTTTGAACAATCTTACATGAAAAGATAAAGGAATCAAGAATAACCACTGCTCTAGATTTTCTCTCTCTTATTTACTTTCTTCTCACTCAAAAAAGATCTATCTCCTTTCCTTTAAAACTGAACGACTATTTATAGGGAATTACATAGTGGGTGACAGCTAATCTGTCCTTTATTTTCGGATATGGCTTGCGACATTCTCGCAACCTTACAAATTTTAATCTCGCAAACTCCCTAATTTTCGCAGGACCATCACATTTTTCTCATGATTTAGCTGACGTCGTTTATTATTTCGTTTCTGAAGTTGTTCTGCGAAACTGTTGTGTTGTGTTGTTAATAATTTCGCTGAGGCATTATTGCTACGAGATTCTGATCCTACATCTTGCCTCTTCTCATATATTCTCTGTGAAGTAGAGAACGATGTGAGAAATTCCATAGCTGTCCATCTCTTCATATTCTGCATTTATCACACGTATCCTTTCTTCCATCTATTTCTTGACACGTCTTCTGTAGCCGCTGCTTTTCAACCGCTGACGTTTTTTCGCATTAATGGTGTTTATTTCTTCGAGTAAAAAAAATCTTCTTTATATATTCTTCTTACTTTTCTTTTCATTTTCTTTTTACTTTCTCTTTTTACTCTCTCATCTCTGCAACTCTATTGTTCTTCCGTAAGTTCTGCTACTGTAATTCTTCCCTCTTCAATCTTCTTACTTTTCATTCATTCCCATACTCTATATTCAGATATGCCTCCAAGCGGTCAAAAACATGAGAAAACTTTTGAGGAAACCCAAAAAGATCTCGACGAGAGAGGTTTTACATTTTCTACCATTCCTGGTGAAAGTATCAAATCAATTCTTTCTATTAAACTTTTTTCTGATCAACATTGTGATGATCAGATAATCATAGTTTCGCCGGGTCAAATTCTCGCAGGTCTCCCCATTCCTCTTTATGACCCTGACATTCCTTTATTTTATGAGATTCTCGCTCATCCAAACTTCTCGCGAGCTATCTTTCAATTGAGTGGGGATTGCATCCGTCTGATACTGGAGTTCGCTAATCGTGGTGCTGGTAAAGGATCTCTTTACTCTAAAGAACTTAGGGATCCTAAATTCGCAGACTTGGAGATAATCGCTGAAAAATACACAGTAACGAGTTTCTTTGAGAATTATGAATTGATCTCCATGAAGAAAGAGAATACTCGCTGGGGTATTCTCTTGAAAAGGAAAGATAATATTAATGAAGGTAAAATACTCATGCAAGACATTAATTGGCACTCTGGTAAGAACACAACACCTCACCAATCCAAAGATGATAAATGGTGTGTTTTTCCCTTGATGCTGAAAGGACCTTACATTGCTGGGTCAAATGTTCTTCCTAAGAATCTCGCTACTTATCAACCTTGGGTATTCTCTTGGCCCGAGAAGAAGAAAGAGGTATGTTTCTTCCAGTTTCGCCCACTTTACGTTTCTTTATTTATCTTTATTCTTTTGTTCGCTGACTCTTGCGACATTCTACAGATCCAGAAAATGAAAGATAGCTACCACAGGACTGATAAGGCTAGTACCTTGTTAGGTCTTCGCTCATACACAGATGAGGTAAGAAATATTCTATTATGACTTTAAACAATATATTGTTGCCTCTATTTCTTATTTCTATCTGTGTGTGAAGGTTATTGCTGAAATAGAAGAGCCTGCCAATGTTGCGAAGACTGGTGATAAAGGCAAAGGTGCTCTTCGCAGGGAAAAACCAACTGCTCCTCCTTCAAAGAAGAGAAAAATCTGTTCTTCCTCTCCTTCAAATACCCCTTCTCATGAAAACTCCGAGAGTGATGAGGATGATGAAGATAATGATGACCTTCCTACAAATGAAGATTCTCCATCTGAATCTTCTATGGCTAAGCTCTCTGGCATCTATTCTGATTCTTGGCAAGGAATGAGAGATGGTCAACTCGCTAATACCTGCAAATCTCTCGCTACGATTAGCGATGTTCCTTTATTGAATGGTGGTAATTCTCTTCGCGGAGTTTCTAAATCGGTGACTCCCAACTTCCTGCATTCTCTTAATAGTCTGGTATGCTTTCGTTTTTTTACTTCTTCATTATTGTAACTCAAAATCTCTTTCTATTTTAATACTTTTTACATTTTCTCGCAGGCTGGAAAAGCTTCTTTCGCTGTTTCCTCAGATCTGGAGAGGAGACGCGAAATTCTTGAAAAGAAGAATCTTCAATTTCGTACAAAGAATGAAGAACTGGAAACTGAAGTCAAAGGTCTTCGCGAGAAGAAAAAAAAACTAGAAATTGATTCTTCTTCGCACAAGAATAAAATCTCTAGTCTTCAACAATCTAATAATCAACTCTATGGTTTGTTACTTTTCTTCTTTCCCTTCATTCATTCATCCTGTTATTTTATCTTATTTGATTGATCCTTTTTGCAGACATTTATAGTCTTTCTGATGAAGCTACCGTTCTTCGTTCATTTCCTAATGCCTTGGATAATGACACCCTTCTTGAGCATCTTAATAAATCTTTAAATAGTTTCTCAAATGATAAAATTTCATCTCTTTCTCTGAATGAACTGAGATCCAAATTTCGCCTCTTACAGATTGACCATAGATCTAGTTTAGGCTTAGCCAACCAATTTAAGCGTTTCTTTCTTAATTCTAAAGAGAAAATAAATGAGCTAAGAACCAAAATTAGCGGTCTCATAGATGATAAGGATCGCATTTCTAACCTAGGTGCTGAGACTTTGGCGAAATTCCAAGAAATTCTTCTTGAAGTTCAACTTGAACGGGATGAAGCTAATCACCAAAATGTCGTGCCTAACGAGAGAGAAAACCAAATTCGTTCTCGTCTCCTTATAAATAACGAGGATGAATTCGCTTGGGCTGCGAAAATGTTAGACGATGCCAGAAAAGATTTAGGTGTAAATGTTAGTCTCCAAGTTGAGCATACAGCTTTGATTAGAGATATGATTTATGACAGAGAAGGTTATTAACTGTTCTTCTTCACTAATCTTTTGTTTCTTATGAATTTTCAACAAGTTATTAATTGATTTCCTTTTGCTCGCGGATTCTGAAAGTAGATACCGCGAAAGAATTGAGGAACTTGAAGCTGAAAAAGAGGAACTCGCAAAGAATCTTTCTTCTCGCAACGACAAGTATTCTAGATTAAAGAATCAAATCAAGATCACTGTTGCGAACTTTAAGAACAACGCTCTGTATTTTGCAATCAAATTATTCAAATGGTTTCTGATGACCATAATATTCCTCACTCTGATTATCCTTGTCTCTTGGAGGAGATCCCAAAAAACATTCCTAGTCTGACCATCTCTGATAGCGAAGCTGATGATGAAGAGTCTGATGGTGATGAAGGTTCTGATGGAGATAAAAGTTCTGATGCAGACGAAGAAGGGAACAAGTATGATGAAGATGATGAAGGATCAACTAATAAGTAGTCTTGTTTATTTCTTTGATCTTCTGTAACACTTGTACATTTATTCCTTCTTTCTGTATATTTGCGAATTCTTTTGGTTCCTCATATTCCTTAATATATGAGTTTATTTCATTTTGACCTGCATTCATTAAAACAATTCTTCCTTGCAATACGGTTAATTAAAATAATCATTACTTTTTGAATTTTTGTGTAAATCTATCATATGGAGACAAATAAGATTTTATAATTTCATTCATTCCCATACTTGCCTCTGTTATTTGTATCTAAATGAGAGATTTTGCAGATTTTTCTTATTTTGTGCCTCAACTTCGCAGTTGTTTATGTATAATTTCGCAATCATATGCGAAGTGAATTTTTGATTCTTTTCAAAATCTCATTCCTGTGTGGTCTTATTTTGCCTTCCTAGTTAAAGGTCTTATTATGCCACCTCTTGTCATTGCGACAAAATCGCAGGACGTCCTTGAACTTTCATGCAAAAACCCATTGATCTTACCTTAACTTTTTCTTTTGTACTATGGCCTCTTCAGGAATGTTGCGACAATATGACAGGCCTAAATATTCTTGCGAAAAAATCCCCATTACATTGCCGTCTTGCGACGAAATCGCAGGACGTCTTCGCACTTTCATGCGAAAACCCATTGATCTCGTCTTATCTTTTTCTTTTGTATTATTACCTCTTTAGGATTGTCGCACAAATATGACAAGCCTTAATACCCTTGCGAGTAAAAAGCCTCATGACATTTGTGTCTTAAGACACTTATCATCTCCCTAGTGGAGGGTGCCGCCCTTATCTTCCCCCTGGTTGCCCCTTCAAGGAGGCGTACCTCTACAATACAAGGTTGGCTCCTCCCATCCGGTCTTAACAACAACCCGTTGTTTTCGCAGCCTCTTATCCCTTTTACCTATAGGTCTTATGGTTACGAGACTGCATCCTAAGTGGGGTTTTCTTCGGGCCGAGTACAGTATAAGCCAATACTTGTAAAGAATGACAAGGTACGCTCCAGACGCCCCTGGCACTCTTGACTCAACCGTGTACCTCGGCGTCTTGGTCAGATTCTGAATTCCTTGGGAGAGTCCTTATTACCTTATTCGCCCAACCTAAGTCATATGCTTAAGCTGAGAATCCAAGGTGCCTCTCCCGGATGGGATTTATTGACCCCAAATCTCCATGACTCAGGTTCCGGTGGCGGTGTAGCCTTTCCCTGAGCCATGCAATAGGTACCCCCTTATATGACGTACTTTAGATCTTACATTTACCTCTTGCGAAATTGTATTCGCGAACTAGGGTGTACGCCATAAAGGTTCGCCCCTTTCTCTTTTGTCATTGTTCTATGATTGTCTTTTGTAGAATTCATTATTTCTGCGAGATTCTCGCACATCATCATATCGTATTTGCATTTCGCAATCTCAATTTTATCATTCAATAAAATGTATTTTTGAGAATTTTATTTGTTGCGAGAGTGTCGCAACAAATCAATCATTCATACATTTCTTATTTTTATTACCTTTGCCATTCTCTGCTTCTTTGTTATTTTCTTCTACTGCTTCCTTGGTAGTGGTATGTTCACCATTTCTTATTCTGAGCTAGCATTAGTTTCACAACATCTATTCTTCTTTTCGTTCGATTGCATCCACCATCAATCTCTCACTTATTTGTCTTTCTTTGATTTTGTGTCGCCAACTTTCCTTCTTGTTTGCTCTTCCTTCGCAGGATTCTACCTTAGTTTCGTAACACCTCTTTCCTTCAACCCAATCTCCTTTTATGATTCCTACATCGCTGGGGTGAGGTAATTTGATGCACTGGTGGAAAGTTGAAGCTACACCTAGAATCCCATGTAGCCAAGGTCGAACAATTAATGTATTGTAGGGTGATTCTACGTCAACGACACAGAACATGATTTCAGAAGATATTCCCTTCAATGGAATTCGCATAGTAACTTCCCCTTTAGGCTTGTTGGCAGTACCATTAAAACCATATATCTTATATGTTGATGGTATAAAATCATCATCTCTTCCTCTCATAGTTTTATAAGTATGATAAAATAACATGTTTACAGAGCTTCCAGTATCGATTAGAATCCTATTAATTGCCCATGAATCTTCAGCTTCATCATCCTCATCTTCTTTCGGTTTTGGATTAATTTCTAATTTTACCACAAATGGATTGTCATGTACCTCTCCACCTTCGGGGACTTCTTTTGCGGTAAAAGAAATAGTCTGTTTCTGCCATTCCTCTAGTAGCGAGATTTTCGCAATATTTATAATTTCTCTTCCATCATTGTCTCTTGCGAACACTCTACTCAAAACATTGTCATGAAAATCTTCAATTGTCTTGTATGAATGTACGATAGAATGACAGAATAGATTCTTTGTTTTTGCACCAACTTCTATGAAGAATGTTTCCTTCTTTTTCATCGTGTTTACTCTGTGATGCTCTGGTGGTGGTGGTGGAAATGGTTGAGATTGTGGGTGCCTTACCAAAAAGTGGTTTAGTTTTCCTTGATCTATCATTCTCAGAATAATTCTTTTTATATTTTTGCAATAATTTGTAGTATGTCCATGAAAATGATGATAAGAACAGAACTCATGACTTCTGTGGTTTAGAGGTGGTTCCGTTCCCATGTTCCATGGTGTTGGTATATTATCCATTAAAATTATAGCTTCCCATATTTTCTCCACACTTGCATTTAGAGGTGGCATCTTGATATCTTCCCATACTACCTTGTGACCTCCTTGTCCTCTATTATAGTTTTGTCTTTGACCTCCATAAGTTTCTTGCGACTGATCGAGTCTTTGAATCTTGTTATTTACACCACGATTGTAGAAATTTCTTTCTCTTTCATACTCCTCTTGATCTCGGCTTTCCATAGCCACCAGTTTTTGTTGATTGTTGCCCGTCACCTTTTCTTGTTATACTTGCGAAGTGCTCGCCACTGTGTTTATTAGTTTGGGTAATAAGCTTGCATTCGCTATTTGTGAACTGGTGTTCGCAACCGGGTATGATTCCATTTCATTTTTCCTTTCCTCTAGAGCAATATATTCTTCCTGAAGTTCTCGCAATTCAGTCATTGTGATCGTATTCTTGACTCTGAAAATTTGGATATACAATAGATTGGTTGCAAACATAGCATTGATAAATGATAAGATAAGATATCTCTCATCCACACGGCCAGCCATTTCGCTACACATAGTCCTCCATCTTTTAGTTAGGTTCTTCAAACTTTCGCCAATCTTTTGTTTTAATCCAAACACGTCTTCAATACCAGGTCGCGAAGAATTGTTACGTATATATGCCCCCAGGAATGTAGTCTGCAAATGATTGAAGGATGTTATTGTATTCTTTGGTAGACCTTCGAACCATTTTAACGCCTCCCCTGTTATCTGGATGCAAAATACTTGCATAATATGGCATCATGATTTTCCCATTGCAACATGCACCTCACGTAGGCTTTAATGTGTTGAATTGCACAAGATGTTCCATCAAAAATGCTGGTTAATGCGGGCAAATTGCATTTCAGAGGCATTCCTCCTAGTTTTACTTCCCTTGTAAATGGAGTTTTCGCAGCTTCTTCTATAGCTTCATATAATTGTCTTCTGCCTACTTCTCCTCTATTATTTAGCATTCCTCTCATTTCTTCCAATTATTTTAAGATTTGTTTATTTACACCTGAATTTTGATCCATTGGTCTTTTTAATTTCGCCTCCCTTCTTCTGCGTTCATGTCTTTCTTCTCTCGCGAAATTTTGCATTTCTTTTTCATCATCCTCATCTCGTCTTCTTCTGCGATTCTCTTCCTCATCTCTATCTTGAATTCGCATATGATGATGTCTCTCATTTTCCCCTCCATGATTTTTTCATTTCTTATCAATTCCATTCGCTGTCTTTCAGCCATCCTCTGTACTCTATCATACTCTTCATTGATATTACCGTTATTCCGGTTTTGTGTACTCCTTCTTTCTCGATTGTCGTGATTGTTCTGGAGAATTGTCTCGTGAATCTCTTGTTCTTCCATTTCCGCTCTCAATATTTCACCTTCGCAAATTAAACGTGCTTGTTCAGCATAATGTCTTTCAATTTCTTCTGCAATCGTTTGTTAATTTCTTTGAGCTTCTCTCTCATGTAAAATTATCCTTCCTCCTCTCGATTCTCTTCGCCATCTTGATTATTTCGTCCCTGACGTTGTCCATTCTCTTGATTTCATTTTTCCTATCATCAAAAGTTTCATTTTGTGGAACGTAACGATCATCAGTCCTTTCTCTATCTTCGCGATGTTCTTCATTAGGATTTGATATTTCTTCTCGAATATTATTTCCAGCATTAATTGTGGGTGAGTTTCGCCTCATGTCTCTTCTAGTCGGTCTTGAATATGGTTTTGTAGTACTTCTCGATCTTCTACTCTGTAGTCTCATATTTTCCATCCTCAATTCGTGATTTTGCCTTGTTAAATTTGCACGTTCTTCTGCCTCAGCTCTCCTTTCTTCATGTATTCTTCGTATCAACCTTTCTAACGCCCCAATTTCCTCATCTCCATGAATTATTCCTTCATATGCTTCTTGATTTCTCTCTACCTGTCTATGGTTCCTGGTTTGCTGCTCTTCTTCTACTTCTTTTGCTGAATTTGATTGCCAAGTGTGTATACTCACCCCATCATAATCTATATTCCTTCCTTGTACTAGTGTTTGTTGAATTGGTGGTTGAATTTGATTTTCTCCATTATTTCTCATTCTAGTAGATTCTCCCATTTCATTTCTTTCCCTTCCAGCAAGTCTCATGCTTCTTCTAACAATAGATGGTTGTTCTGATGTATTTCTTCTTCTACCCATTTCTTCAATATTAATGAATTGCAAGAGATTATGTAAAATTCTTAACCAATTACTCCAAATCTTCACAAATCTCAATATTAATCTTCAATTTTTTTCCTAGAATAATCTTCAATCCTTCCCTGTTTCTAGCGCCATTATGTAGTTGCAGGAAATCCTACACTACACCCCTCACAAGATTTAATTAACATTCAACTCATTTTTGGATTAACAATCTTAATTTTATTGATGAATCTTTGAAAAATCTTACAAGAAAAGATAAAGGAATCAAGAATAACCACTGCTCTAGATTTTCTCTCTCCTATTTACTTGCTTCTCACTCAAAAAAGATATCTCTCCTTTCCTTTACAACTGAACGACTATTTATAGGGAATTACATAGTGGGTGACAGCTAATCTGTCCTTTATTTTTGGATATGGCTTGCGACATTCTCGCAACCTTACAAATGTTAATCTCGCAAACTCCCTAATTTTCGCAGGACCATCACATTTTTCTCATGATTTAGCTGACGTCGTTTATTATTTCGTTTCTGAAGTTGTTCTGCGACACTGTTGTGTTGTGTTGTTAATAATTTCGCTGAGGCATTATTGCTGCAAAATTCTGATCCTACATTACCAACTGGAAACCTAATCCCCAGACCTCTTGTGTGTTACTAGATGCATAACCAGAGTCGATTCTCCTTTAACCTTATGTTTCTTCAAGACCCTGTAGGTTAACGACTTCAAAGACTACATTGGGATTGTGAAGCCAGACCCAACTATTTTCTTTGTAGTTGCTTATTCTGATCTTGCCCGATTCTATCATATTGAGTACAATTGAAATAATTGACTCGAGATTAATTTCTTCGATAGGCAAGATAAAAGTAACCACAAACATCTTTGTCTCATCGTTTGTGATTCCACAGTATCTTGTTTTGCTAGTCGGTTAAGATTATTGTGTGGTGATTGATAATACTAGGCTGTTCTTCAGGAATATAAGTCCGCTTTACCAATTGGTTCTTGTTCACCTTATTATCAAAAGACGGAACAAAAACTCTTGGCTATTTCTGTGGGAGACATATTTATTCAATCTATAGAATTTTCTGTGTGAGACAGATTTGTTTATCAAGTCTTCGACTTTGGGTCGTAGGAACTCTTGGTTGTGGGTGAGATCAACTAAGGGAATCATGTGCATAGTATCCTACTAGGATTAGAGACGTAAGGAACGCAATTGTACCTTGAATCAGTGTGAGATTGATGAGGGTTCAACTACAGTCCAGTCCGAAGTTTATTAGTAGTAGGCTAGAGTCTGTAGCGGCTTAATACAGTGTGGTGTTCAATCTGGACTAGGTCCCGGGGTTTTTCTGCATTTACGGCTTCCTCGTTAACAAAATTCTGGTGTCTGTGTTATTTCTTTTCCGCATTATATTTCGTTATATAATTTAAATATCACAAGTTGTGCGTTAAGATCAATCAATTAGAATATCCAACCTTTGGTCGTTGATTTACATTCATTGACACTTGAACATTGGTCTTTGGTACCGTTCAAGTAACTCCTCTTATTCAATCGGGCTCGCAGATTTCTATTTGCTGTTTGCATATTGAATTAAGAGTTAGAGATATTAAACTCTTTGTTACACTTTACACTAGATTGAGTCTGGATGTCTAGTTGATTCTCTAGAAAGTGTATTGGAGTAAGTCCTTTCAGATTGTCAAATGAATTGTTGGGTGTGGTTGTTAGACCCCCGCATTTTCAATTGGTATAAGAGCAGGCAAACACATTAAAGAACTCATAAGTCTGTGTTTGTAGCGAACTGAGGATGGACGATGTTGTCTCTGATAAACGCATCGCCAGAAATAAAAGCCTTGTTTCTTTAAAGTTTATTAAAGAGAAAGACTTGTCAATCTCGAATATAGAAGAACCTTGTGTTCCAAAGAAACAGACGTACATTGACAAGTGTTTTCCTGACTACCTAACTGACGAGTCTGACTCTGAAGTTGAAAAGAATGCTGCCAAAGAGAGAGGGGTGATTCTGAAATTTGTTAGAATCCATGATGATGATGTCAACCGATTGAAACACAAATTCAATTTCCTTGTTGATGTGGTAAATGAGCATGACTCTCGTCTAAAGGGTCTTCAAGAAGCAAATTTCTCAGTCTATTCTTCACGAACTCTACTTGAGGAAAAACTCAAAAAGGATGCTTTGGAAATTGAACACCTTTTAAGTAAACTCTCATTTCAAGAGTGTTCCAAGGAGTCCACCATACCAATTACTTTTGATTTAACTGTAATAGATTCAGTTTCAGAAGTAAAACCAAAATCCCTTCCTGTCAAAAAGGATGTGCCTGTGTCTTTCTCTAATCAAGTAATATCCACATCACACGGAAGGAAGTCTCCCAACGATGGTGTTAAGACTGTTCTGTCTAATCACTCATGTGATCAGAAAGTGTGTCTCTTTTGTAATTCAAAGGGGCTTGTTGAACAAAAGAGGAATTCGAGGTTGAATGATAATTCTATTATTCGTCTCCAACACACCTTAGATTTAATTCTGAAAGGTGTAACTAACATTCGTATGTTTAAACCTATCGGTTTTAGTAATCACCCTGTGTACCCCACCAGGGAAGTCAATTCGATGTGTTTCTCAAGTTCAGGGTTCAGGGTTCAAGTGAGAAACAGTCTTTCTAAACCATTCCGTTCAAGAAGACCTCATGGTTTTTCTTCTATCAAGAAGGGAGATTATGTTGTTAATGATGTGAAAAGGTGGTGGGCCCTGGAAAGCGTATAAAATAGAAGCGAAATGAAACGGGCCTACAGTAATACCGCAAGTGCACGGTCGTCAGTTGTAGCTCGTGCAAGTACGGGTCGATCCACAGAGACTGGGTGTGTTTGGAGTTCTCTAGCTATTTTGGGCTCTAATTTGTTGTTGGTTAACTATGAAGCCTTTTGGGCTTTGGGCTTAGGGTACCTTTGGATTATAGGCTTGTTTGATAATGAAGTGAACTGAGCTTGGGCTCAGTTGGTCTTGAAGTGCACTAGGCTTGGCCCTTGAAGTGCACTGGGCTTTTAATTGAGTTTGGGTTTTGACCTTATTCCCTAAGAATGAACTGGGCTTTTAGCCTTTCCCATGGGCTTTGGTTAAGTCCACAGTAGACTGGGCTTAGGGTATGGTTTGAACCTGGGCTGTATTGAACTGGGTTTGGAGCAGTAGCAGCAAACAAGGCTGGGCCTGGCAGGAGCACAGCAAGGCTGGAGAAGTGAAGGCAACAGGAGCTGCGAGCAGCAACAGGAGAAGAAGTAGCAGCAGCAGTACCAAGAGGAAGGAAAGCAGCAGCATCAGCAGGGTTGCAGGGCAGTGGCCAAGGCAGCTGAGTAGCAAGGCAAGGAGAAAAGAAGAGATGGCAGTGAAGTAATGGTGGCACTAATCCAAGAACAGTGAAAATTGATATAGGAAAAATGGACAGTGGAAAATGAAGAAAAACAATGGCCAATGGCCAAAGGCAGTGATGGTGTGGCAGTGACAGTGACAAAAGAAAGGCAATTGCCAAGGGCCAAAGGCAAAGGAAGAACAGGGCACAAAACAGTTATGAAAGGCCAAGAGTGAAGAAAGAACAAGATACAAAAAATGAAAGGCAAAGTTGGGAGCCTAGGCATACAACTAGAGTGGGAAGAGAACCAGTTTGCTCACAGTCACTAGTGAGCACTAGTTTCTCCCCACTGCTCAATCAATCCAATGCTTCAAAGGCTTTAGCCTAACATTCACACAAAACAGTAAACATCACAGAGATAACATAGTAACATACACAAATCAGGAGCATTTACAGTGAAATTAAACAGTGCAACATTCTAATTAAACTATCCTAACATAGATTAAACAATGAAACATTAACAAAATTTACAAAATAAAATTAACAGTAACACAGACAATTAACAGCAAACACTAAGAATAAAATTGAAAATTGAAATTAACTGAATTTGAAATTAAAACTAACCTAAACATGGAATTAAACAATAAAGTATGGAATTGAAATTTGGACAGTGGCAGCTAATGAAGAACCCTAAATTAACAGAACCCTAACTGTTTATGAAATTGAAATTAGAATTTTACAAACTAAAATTAAACCTAATTGGTAACTTGGCTAGTCCAAGAACAGTTTTCTACAACACCCCAGCTCTCAATTTATAGTTCTATACATTTTCCCCAAATTCCCCCCCCCCCCCAAAACAGTTGAGGCTAGGGTTAGGGATTACTCACCCAATTTGACACAACCACTCCAGTTTGATGTCGACCCATGCTTATATTTGTCCTCCTCTACCTCTCCATGCCTTCAATTTCTCTCTAGCACACGTTAATCCATCAACCCATAACCTAGGGTTTAGGTTAGGTAATAAGTTGATGGGATAAAGGGCTAGAAGGATTGGGGAAGCTATCAATCGCGTGTAGGATGATAGGGTGGCAGTGTGTGAGCTCGAGGTGGTTGTGGCAGGGCGTTTGGTGGCGCGGCAGGGAGAAGGTGGTGTTGCAGGTCTGGTTTGGTCGGGGGAGAGGAAGAAGAAGGTGGAGGTCGATATGGGTTAGGGTAGGGAGCTGTTTGGCTAGGTCATAGGGTTCGAGTATTAGTGTGTTAGGCGGGTGTATCAAGATGGGTTTACCGCGAGCTGAAGCCGCTGGATATGGAGATGGTAGGTGGATCGGACGGCTATGGAAGAAGTGGTGTGAAAATGGGGAGCACACAAAACACTTGCAAGTATACAAGGCCAAGATTTATAGTATAGGGATGAGTAGGGGTTTGTCCAAAGGGAGTGGGAGCATACAAGAAGTCTTCCTAGCTAAAGTTTACAGTGAGCTAAGGGCAGTGACTATGGTGACAGTGACAAGTTTCTAGAGTGGTAGTGAAACAAAGGCAGCAGCCTAAGGCAAGGGTATTGAGCAATAGTGACAGACAAAGAGAAAGATGCAGAATTGTGTGAAGTTACTAAGGCAATTGAATCCACCTTGTGCCCTAATCAAGCAATGCAATCTAGTTTGGGTTGGAAATCCTATGCATACATCTAGAATGAGATGCAAATCAGCTTGCTCACTGATATGCCCCTAGCATTGACTGTCTTTTGACAGCACAATCAATCACAGGCATGCCAGAGCACTGAGTACTTCCCATTGCTCAAGCAAACAGGCATTAAGAAGACTACCATAACCATGCATCATCTAACAGTGCACTAGGCTTCATCAGAGCCTTAGTTGCAGTGAATTAGCTCATGCTAGACATGAGTATAACAACAGCATTCATCCAACAAACTAAATTAAAATCCAACATGCATACAGGTTACACACAATCAACTGTTGTTAAAATAGAAATTGGAAAATTGAAAATTGATTCAAAATAATTGTTCACTGGCTAGCCAGAGAGCTTTTCTACCACACCCATAACATCAATTTATAGTTTGTTACAACACCCTAAATTTCTACAAACCCTAAATTGAAAATCCCCAAATTTGCAAACCCTAATTTTTAAATTCCAAATTAAACTCACTGATTTCTGAATTTGTCTCCCCTGTGCTCGACCCATGCCCTGTTGATGTTCCCTCTGCTCTTCCTCAGCTCGGACTGCTCCCAATTGCGTCTACTGATGCCCTAGCTTTTCTCTTTCTTATCTGTAGCACCTAGGGTTGATGCTAAGAACAAGAAAGGGAAATACTAGGGAGCTGGATGATGGTGAAGGCTCTGATTTGGTCGAGAGAATGGAGATGGTGAAGCTCGAGGTGGTGATGGAAGAGATGGTGGTGG
>NC_039359.1:0-8278 GCF_003573695.1 Papaver somniferum | reverse complement strand
TTTTTTTTTTTTCAATTTTTTTGGAATTTTTCAAATTTTTTTTTTTCAAAAAGATGGAGTTTTGTTTTCAATTATGGCATATTATCGTGGTATTTACTCTATACCCCCAAACCTAAACTAAACATTGTCCTCAATATTTCAAAATATGGAAAGAATTATAAAATAATATATGAAGAGGAACATGCTGAGTAGAGTAAAAGGAGAGAGAATACCCGATTGTACGGAGAAAGCTCGATTAAAACTCCGTTATCCAAGGCAAAACTCCAACATATTCGGAGTCACAATGGATGAGCACAAAATATATACAAAAGGAAATTTAACTAACACATTATCTACAAGAAAATTTGGTTTTTAATGGGATTGGACTTTTTGGAAAAATTTGGTTTTGTCGGGAGACATTTGGTTTTGATGGGAAAAAGAAAAATTTTGGTTTTTAGGGAAACATTTGGAAAACTTTTTTGGTTATTTAGGGAAAGAGTGGACCAGTTTAGTCCACATAGACCGGGTCCTCCAGGTTGGTTGTTTCAATGTCGGGTGGGAATGGTTCAAGGAATGGCTTCAATCTCTTCCCATTTACTTTGAAAATGTTCTTGTTGGAGACATCTTCTAGCTCCACAGCTCCATGAGGAAAAACTGTGCGTACTAGGTACGGACCCTTCCATCTGGAACGCAGTTTTCCCGGAAAAAGATGTAATCGGGAGTCATACAGCAAAACTTTCTGACCAGGAGTGAAGGATTTGCGCAGAATACGCTTATCATGAAACATCTTCATCTTCTGCTTATATAACTTGGCACTATCATAAGCCTCATTTCTCAATTCTTCCAACTCGTTGAGTTGAATTTTTCTTTGAATTCCAGCTTCGTCCAGAGAGAAGTTCAGCTCTTTGATTGCTCAGTAGGCACGATGTTCTAATTCCACAGGTAGATGGCACGGCTTTCCATACACTAGACGATAGGGGGACATGCCAATTGGTGTCTTATAAGCTGTTCTATAGGCCCACAAAGCATCATTCAATCTCAATGACCAATCTTTCCTGGACGGGTTAACTGTCTTCTCGAGAATGTGCTTAATTTCCCTATTAGAAACTTCTACTTGTCCACTGGACTGAGGGTGGTACGGAGTAGCAACCTTGTGAGTTATGCCATACTTGCGTACTAAAGACTCAAAGTACTTGTTGGTGTGAAAATGGGAAGCACACAAAACACTTGCAAGTATACAAGGTCAAGATTTGTAATAAAAGGGGGAGTAGGGGTTTGTCCACAGGGAGAGGAGCATATAAGAAGTTTTCCTAGCTAAAGTGTGTAGTGAGCTAAGGGCAGGCAAGGTAAATGGCATACAGACAAGAATGCAAGGTAAGTAAAGAAAAACAGACAATAACCAAGGCTTGGAAGATAAAGCAGCAAAGAAACAGCCAAGAAAAGCAGCAAATAACCAAGGCTTGGCAGCCAAGGGCAGGGTGAGTTCAGTGCACTGACTTCAGTGCACAGTAGCTACAAAGTGCAAGAAAATGAAAGGCAAGAAAAGTAACTGAAGAAAATGACTGATCAGGAAGCAAACTTAGAACTGAAAATGTAAATTACTAAGAGGGAATTGGTGGGTAAGCCAAGGCTTATGATCCACCTTGTGTCCTAATCAAGTGGCATGTTTCTAGGTTATGTTCATTCCTAAGCATACAACTAGAAATGGAAGAACACCAACTTGCTCACTAGTCTACCCCTAGCATTGGCTGTCTTTTGACAGTACAGCCAATCACAGGCTCTATGAGCATTGGCATCTCTCATTTGCACAATCAAAAACATACAGGGAAGAACTATCCTAGCTCATTTACACTTGACAGTGCACAAGGCTTCACTGAGCCTTGGCCTGAAGCTGATTAGCTCATGCTAACCATGTTTAAAACAATCACATTCAACATATGTAAAAATTCAAGCACAATTAACATCATTTGAGATAACAAAACACATAAGCAATATTCTACTGTTCACTGATAAGTATTGAAATTTGAAGTTCAATAAAATTTTGTTGCAATTTCTCTACTGGCTAGTCCAGAGAGGTATATAGTGTCTTTCACACACTCCCCACAACACCAATTTATACCCAATTACCCATTTAGGGTTTTCCCCAATTTTCCCCAAAGTCAGTAGAACTAGGGTTTGGTGAAATTGATTTACCTACTGTTGATGAGATACTCGCTCCATCTCGTCGACCCAATCTTCTCCTGCTTCTTCTCGTTCCTCTCGAGCTCCAATTGATGCTTTAATCATCATATATATCCCCAATTTCTCACCTAGGGTTTCAGGCAGAGAGATGAGAAATTGAGGTTGTAAATGATGATTAAAGAGATGGTACGTGATGGGTTTAGGTAGAATAGAGTTGGGGAGAAATTAGTGGAGTGATTTGGGGTGAGGTGGTGGTGATGGAGACGGACATGGTGGTGGTACGGGGCATGGCGGTTCTGCAGAGGGGGTGATGGAGGAGATGGTTCGATGGAGAAGGGAAGGGTGTGTTTGTTTGAGGTGTAGGTGCTCGGTCGCTAGGGTGTGAGGCGAGTGTATCGAGTGTGATGATATGCGACGCTTAGCCGTGGGATAGGGAGATGAAAGATCAATCGGACGGTGAGGTGAAGTGAAGCTTGTAGCGACCGCTGGATTTTTTTGATACAACGAAGTTAACGGCTCTAGATGGGGTTAGGTATTGTAGTGTAAGGCGGAGATATCAAACGTTGATGAACAGCAAGAGAGCGACCGCTGGATCCAACAACCATCTAATCCGAAGGCTTGGAATTTCAGCGCTGTGGTGCTTGGCAGAGACTTCAGATTTTGATGCTCTATGAAGGAGCGACCATCGGATGCTTCTGAGAACTGATCTGACGGCTGAGAACGGAGGCGCTTTTGTGTGTAGAAAATGAGGTTGTGCGCACCATTCTTCGCGGCTTCCTTGCGTAATTTCTCCCGGCTTTTCACTACTTTTCTGCTCTTTTCGCTCCGCGACTCATCCGAACTTTATTTATTACCTAAAAATGCAAAAGTAATTAATAAAAATATTTATTCTTGAAAACAATGAAAATACAGAATATGGGATAAAATGTAGAATTAATGCACAAAAGATGAGTTAAAATGCCAACAAAAAGGGATAAATATATACAATATTTGGCACTCATCAAATACCCCCAAACCTGAATTTTACTTGTCCTCAAGTAAAACAAAACTAAGGAAATCCTAACTATACCACTGTCGCTGGTCTCTCGAATGCATTTAGCGTATGCACTAAGCCTTTTAAACCACTAAGTGTCCCTAGTGGACGAGTTGAAGTCTCGTGAAGGTTTACCAGAGGTGTGCCTACAAAACCTAAGGACAAAATATGAGCTCAGATTCCATCAAATGTGACATGTGCAAAACAGTTAAGCTCACAGCAAAATGGAGATGTCAATCTAGCTATCGAAGGCACAATCCTAACACTGATAACAAATAAGGACATGTGATAAGAGTGTAAAGTGTATCTACACATGTGTAAAGAAAGATTTGAAGTCATGACTACTAATCACCAAGAGATAGTTTCTCAGGCTAAGAACTGAGGTCGAAATCTAGCTAGCTGTCCGGACTTTACGAGAATTGTGAATGAGTTGGAGGTATTTCACAATTACTCGCGTTGTACATCAATGGCATACACCCTCCTTGCTTATTACAATAAAACAACAAAATGACTCTTTACATGACTCTTATTTACATTGACAATTCTCTTTTTATTTTTGGAACAAGAGAGGATGGAATTGAACAATACTTGATTTTTTTGTATTTTTCTGATAGTTTTTTTTTTCTCATATTTTTTTTTTAACAAGGAAACACTTTTGATACATATACAAAAAGAAACAAAAATTACATGACACTTTGCAAGAGGTAGCCCTTTTTGATGCACCCAGTTAAATTCGATGGTTGTCTTTCTTAATGTAACCTCCACCTTCTATCCCAACCAACCAAAGAACAAGCTAGTCAAGTTTCGTTCAGTATTCTAAAGTGATTGGCAATCGTAACTTCCTATCAAACACCTTGAAGATCGAGGCCATACATGTATTGGTAGATCGTGCGCGTGCAAATTTCTTATCACTATGTGAATTGTGCTAGAATCAGGGTGCCTAAATATCTAGACTAAGACTCCTAATAATTACATATTTGCACAAGAGTCAACATTTCAAGGTAAATGAGCTCCATTTTTATGATTTTTTAATTTTTTAATTTTTTATTTTGATTTTTCAATTTTTTTGGAATTTTTCAATTTTTTCAAAAAGAAGAAGGAGTTCGTTTTCAATTATGGCAAATTATCATGGTATCTACTCTATACCCCCAAACCTAAACTAAACATTGTCCTCAATGTTTCAAAATATGGAAAGAATTATAAAACAATATATGGAAAGGGACATGCTGAGTAGAGTAAAAGGAGAGAGAATACCCGATTTCGGCGAAAGCAGAGTTAAAACTCCGTTATTTCAAGGCAAAAATCCATCATATTAGCAGTCACAATGGATGAGCACAAAATATATACAAAAGGAAATTTTACTAACACATTATCTACAAGAAAATTTGGTTTTTAATGGGATTGGACTTTTTGGAAAATTTTGGTTTTGTCGGGAAAAAGAAAAATTTTGGTTTTTAGGGAAACATTTGGAAAACTGTTTGGTTATTTAGGGAAAGAGTGGACCAGCTTAGTCCACATAGACTGGGTCCTCCAGGTCGGTTGTTTCAATGTCGGGTGGAAATGGCTCTAGGAATGGCTTTAATCTCTGCCCGTTGACTTTGAAAACGTTCTTGTTGGAGACATCCTCCAGCTCTACAGCTCCATGAGGAAAAACTGTGCGTACTAGGTACGAACCCTTCCATCTAGAACGCAGTTTTCCTGGAAAAAGATATAATCGGGAGTCATACAGCAAGACTTTCTGACCAGGAGTGAAGGATTTGCGTAGAATACGCTTGTCATGAAACATCTTCATCTTCTGCTTGTACAGCTTGGCACTGTCATAAGCCTCATTTCTCAACTCTTCCAACTCGTTGAGTTGAAGTTTCCTTTGAATTCCAGCTTCGTCCAGAGAGAAGTTCAGCTCTTTGATTGCCCAGTAGGCACGATGTTCTAATTCCACAGGTAGATGGCACGGCTTTCCATACACTAGACGATAGGGGGACATGCCAATTGGTGTCTTATAAGCTGTTCTATAGGCCCACAAAGCATCATTCAATCTCAATGACCAATCTTTCCTGGACGGGTTGACCGTCTTCTCCAGAATGTGCTTAATTTCCCTATTAGAAACTTCTACTTGTCCACTAGTCTGAGGGTGGTACGGAGTAGCAACCTTGTGAGTTATGCCATACTTGCGTACTAAAGACTCAAAGTACTTGTTACGAAAATGTGAACCGCCGTCACTGATGATAGCTCTAGGGGTACCAAAACGTGCAAATATGTTTTCCTTTAGAAATGAAAGTACCACCTTGTGGTCATTTGTTCTGGTTGCTATGGCTTCTACCCACTTAGAAACGTAATCAACTGCGACTAGGATGTACAATCTACCGTCAGAAATAGGGAATGGACCCATGAAGTCGATCCCCCAAACATCAAAAATCTCCACAATCAAAATGGGGTTCAATGGCATCATGTGTTCTCCTCGAAATGCTTCCTAGCTTTTGACAGCGTTCACAAGCAACACAATAATCATGGCAATCCTTGAACAATGATGGCCAATAGAATCGACACTGCAAGATCTTTGCAGCGGTTTTCTTGGCACTGAAATGGCCTCCACATGCTTGGTCATGACAAAAAGATATCACATCTTTCTGTGCGGTGTTGGGGACACATCTCCTAATGATTTGGTCTCGGCAGTACTTAAAAAAATATGGGTCATCCCAAAGGAAATGTTTAACTTCAGCCAAAAACTTATAGCGGTCTTGTCTTGACCAATGTGAGGGCATCCTACCTGCAGCAAGGTAGTTAACGATGTCGGCAAACCAAGGAAGGTTTGACACAGACATCAATTGCTCATCAGGAAATGATTCTCTGATTAGCATGGACTCATCAATAGACTCAATGGTTAATCTAGACAAATGATCAGCAACCACATTCTCACAACCTTTCTTATCACGGATTTCGAGATCGAATTCCTGTAATAAGAGTATCCATCGAATAAGGCGAGCTTTAGCATCCTTCTTGGAAAGAAGATACTTCAAAGCCGCATGGTCAGTGTATATGATGATCTTAGATCCTATGAGATAAGATCTAAACTTGTCTAATGCGAAAACGACAGCAAGCAATTCCTTCTCGGTAGTTGTGTAATTGAGTTGAGTATCATTAAGGGTTTTGCTAGCGTAGTATATCACGTATGGTAGTCTATCAACACGCTGTCCTAAAACAGCACCAACAGCATAATTAGAGGCATCACACATTAGTTCAAACGGTAGTTCCCAGTTGGGTGGTCGGACTATAGGAGCGGCGGTGAGAAGAGTTTTTAATTCCTCCCAAGCTTTCACACAAGCATCATCGAAATTGAAGGTAACATCTTTGGCGAGTAGACTACACAGAGGTCTTGAGATTTTGCTAAAGTCTTTGATGAATCTCCGGTAAAAACCAGCATGACCTAAAAATGATCGAATTTCCCTCACAGAGCGGGGTTTTGGTAAATGTCGGATGAGGTCTACTTTAGCTTTATCTACTTCAATGCCTTTTCCCGAGATGATGTGTCCTAGAACTATTCCTGAATTCACCATAAAATGGCACTTTTCCCAATTTAGAACAAGGTTCCTTTTCTTACATCTGGACAGCACAAGGGTAAGATGTCTTAAACATTTATCAAACGAAGAACCGAACACGGAGAAATCATCCATGAAGATCTCGAGAAAACTATCTATCATGTCAGAAAAAATGCTCATCATGCATCGCTGAAAAGTAGCAGGTGCATTACACAACCCAAAGGGCATGCGTCTATAAGCAAATGTCCCAAAGGGACACGTGAACGTAGTTTTTTCCTGATCTTCTGGTGCAATGTGGATTTGGTTATAACCGGAAAAGCTATCTAGAAAACAGTAGTGACTGTGTCCAGACACACGTTCTAGCATTTGGTCTATGAAAGGGAGCGGGAAGTGATCCTTCCTAGTTACTGTGTTCAACTTTCTGTAGTCGATACATACTCGCCATCCTGTGGTTGTACGTGAGGGGACTAACTCATTCTTGTCGTTCTGAACTACAGTAATACCTGACTTCTTAGGCACAACTTGAATGGGACTAACCCATTTACTATCTGGTATTGGGTATATGATACCCGCATCAAGTAGTTTCAGGATCTCTCCTTTGACTACATCTCTCATGTTAGGATTAAGTCTCCTTTGCATTTCCCTAGATGGTTTGGCATTCTCTTCGAGATTAATGTGGTGCATGCAAATGGTGGGGCTTATTCCTTTGAGGTCTGAGATGGTCCATCCTAAGGCCTCTTTGTGTTCCTTAAGTACTTCTAAGAGCTTACTTTCCTGTTCCGTGTCTAAACATGATGAAATAATGACAGGTAGAGTATCAGAAGAACCTAGGAATGCGTACTTCAACGTACTAGGCAATGTTTTCAATTCAAGCTTGGGTGGCTCAACAATGGATGGAATGAGCTTGGAATCAGAGAGTAAGGGTGGTTCCACTTCATATCTTCTTTCAGTGACGTCCATTTGCGGTACAGATTCGAGCAGAGATAGGACGTCACTACAGTATGCATCATCATAGGAATCTGAGTTAAAGTTCTCCATACTTGCTTGAAAGGGGTCGACGGATAGAATGTTAGTCAACGAATCTTGTATTAATCCTTCAATCATATTAACTTCATGCACATCATCATCATCATCAAGATTCACAGGTTGTTGACTAATATCGAACACATTCAATTCTACCGTCATGTTGCCAAAAGACAGTTTCAACACTCCATTACGACAATTAATGATTGCGTTGGACGTAGCCAAGAAAGGACGTCCTAAGATGACAGGAATGTGACAGTCTGGGTTTTGTACAGGTTGAGTGTCTAAGACAATGAAGTCTATGGGAAAATAGAATTTGTCAACCTTGATCAAAACGTCTTCGACCACTCCACGAGGAATCTTGACAGATCGGTCTGCCAGTTGTAGAGTGATAGATGTTGGCTTCAACTCCCCAAGACCTAACTGATCATAAACAGAATATGGCAGAAGGTTAACACTTGCACCTAGGTCTAATAACGCTTTATTGACCGTGTGTTCTCCTATAGTGCAAGAAATTGTTGGACAT
>NC_039358.1:248495457-248497648 GCF_003573695.1 Papaver somniferum | reverse complement strand
CGAATGAGAATGGATAAGAGGCTCGTGGGATTGACGTGAGGGGATAGGGATAGCTATATTTCTGGGAGCGAACTCCAGGCGAATATGAAGCGCATGGATACAAGTTATTCCTTGGAATGGCTAAAGAAAGTAAAAACTTAACAGATATTCAAACAGGGTCTCTCTTGTCTTCATTCGTCTTCGGTTTCCAAAATTTCCATATCTGCATTATAACAATTAACAAGTCAACATTCAGATAGAATAAGATACACAACAATTGTCTAAGTAGTAATAATAGGAACTATGCACTGAGTTTAAGAAGAAAAAAATGTTTACCTTCATCACAAATGAAATCTGGCAACCAATCGCTTAAGCATAACAATGCTTCAACAACCTCTGGATCTAATGAAGCTCTGTGTGTTGTAAGCACTCTACCACCTGCACTGAACATTGATTCGGATGCCACACTGGTGACTGGGATAGCCAAGACATCTCTTGCCATCTTTGCAAGAGTTGGGTACTTAGGTGCATTTAGCTTCCACCAACTCAAGATTTCAAATAAATACTCATCTTTTGGTGAGCCTTTGATAAGCATTGGTTCTTCTAAATACTTGTCCAACTCAGATTTCTGCACCTCAAAGTCAATGTTCTCCATCATAAACTCAACATATTCAGGATCACATAATTCATCTGGATTGTCTGAATCCATCACACTTGAGCTAGAGACAGAGCTGCGGCCACCAAAATAGTGTTCATCTGCATTTGAGTTTTGTGAATCATACGCATTGAAAAGAGATGTCAATTGTTCTTTGAATTTGTTATACTCAACTGCATAGCCAGTTCCATACAACTTCTTATAACGAAACTCTACCCATCTTGCCTTGTATCTAGGATCTAACACAACACCGATGCCCATAACCAAATTACTTTCGAGCCAATACGCATCGAACTTCTCTCTCATCTTCAACCCCATTTGTCTGATATACTCATAATCACTTCCTTCCCATTGTTTGATGCACTTGTGAACTTCATAGACCCCATTATAGTACAGATTCGCAGTTGGATACTTCATCCCTGCAAACCTGGTAGAAACATCATTAAACACCTCTAAACACCTACAAATAACTACCCCTTGTTCCCACTCATCTTCACTTGGTATACAGACGAATTCATGATCAAGGACAGCTAATCTTTCAAACCCTTTTCTCACCCCGATTGCATTCTTAAGCATAACAAAAACTGAGTTCCATCGAGTGTCCACGTCTAGACTAACTGCCTTTCCAGACAACCTAACCTGTGACATAGCCAATTCAAACCTCTCTTTCCTAGCTTGTGAAGCTTTAACATACTTAACACAATCTCTAATTGATTGCACAAACTTAGCAGCAACTTTCATACCATCTAGGACAACCAAATGAAGAATGTGGTTGGCACACCTCATGTGAAACAATTCCCCATCAAGAACTAGACAATTCTTACTCTTTAGCCACGAAATCAAGTTTCTCATCATAACACCATTGGCAGCAGCATTATCAGCAGTTAAAGCAAGGAATTTCCTATCTATGTTCCATTCAAGAGTACAAGTTTTGATACATTCTGTGAGAACATCTCCTGTGTGTGGTGATGGCACTACAATATAAGCTAATGTTTTCTTAACCAAATTCCATTCATCATCTATGTAGTGGCATGTCACACAACAATACCCATCTTTAGTATGCTTAGCAGTCCACATATCAGTTGTAAGACTACATCTAGAAGTCAACTTATCCAATACTAACTGTAATTCTTGTTTTTGTTCATGAAAAAACTTCATCAAATCACTTCTAGTTGTGTTTCTACTCATGATCTTAGCAGCAGGGTTCAAAGACTTGCAATACATTCTAAAGTAAAAATGTTGAGCCATGTTCAGAGGGTAATCATGCTTAGCAATCATTTTAATCATGTATTCCCTATAAATAGCAGGATCATACTTCCAATTAGCTAGTTTTAAAGCTTTGTTACCTGCTGTTTTCAGTGAAGTAGCAATCTGTTGTTGTCCAGCCTTGTTCTGTGGTCTGTCTCGGCAAATCTTTAGATGATTAGACAACCTTGTAGTACCACTGAGACTACCAGCATCAACTATCTTCTTGCAATGATGGCATGTACCTAGTACAACAGCTTCCCTCGCATTCTTTTTACTGTTGTATCTTACTTTACAGTCCCTTTCAAATTC
>NC_039358.1:244195077-244195447 GCF_003573695.1 Papaver somniferum | reverse complement strand
AAAGGAACAAAATATTTCAGGTCATTTTTACGAAAGCAAAGCGTGTACAGCTGCCTATGCTTTTCGATAAAAATTCGGTTTTGCTTTTTTGGACCTTCCATTCTAGTCAGAACAAGACAAAAGATGGCTAATTATAAAGCTCACATATCATATAACAATATCAAGTGTAAAAAGGAAAGATATATTTCAGTTCATTTTTAGGTAAGCAAAGCGTGTACAGCTGCCTATACTTTTCGTTAAAAATTATATTTTTGCTGTTTGGACCTTTAATTCTAGTCAGAAATAGACATATGATGGATCATTATAAATCTTACATATCATAGAAAAATATCAAGTTTAAAAAGGAACAAAAAATTTCAGGTTATTTTTA
>NC_039358.1:244162398-244195067 GCF_003573695.1 Papaver somniferum | reverse complement strand
TATGCTTTTCGCTAAAAATTCGGTTTTGCTCATTGGACCTTCAATTACAGTCATAACTAGACAAATGATGGATCATTAGATAGCTTACATCTCATAGAAAAATATCAAGTTTAAAAAGGAACAAAAAAATTCAGGTCATTTTTACGAAATCAAAGCGTGTACAGCTGCCTATGCTTTTCGATAAAAATTCGGTTTTGCTTTTTTGGACCTTCAATTCCATTCAGAAATAGACAAATAATGGATCATTAGAAAGATTGGATATCATGGAAAATAATGGCTCATTAGAAATCTTACATATCATAGAAAAATATCAAGTTTAAAAAGGAACAAAATATTTCAGGTCATTTTTACTAAAGCAAAGCGTGTACACCTATGCTTTTCGTTAAAAATTAGGTTTTGCTCTTTGTACCTTCAATTTCAGTTAGAAATAGACAAATAATGGATCATTATAAAGCTTACATATCATAGAAAAATATCAAGTTTAAAAAGGAACAAAAAATTTCAGGTCATTTTTACGAAAGCAAAGCGTGTACAGCTGCCTATGCTTTTCGATAAAAATTCGGTTTTGCTTTTTTGGACCTTCAATTCTATTCAGAACTAGATAAAATATGGCTAATTATAACGCTTACATATTATAGAACAATACCTAGTTTAAAAAGGAACAAAATAATTCATTTCATTTTTAGGTAACAAAAGCATGTACCACTGCCTATGCTTTTCGTTAAAAAATTGGTTTTGCTCTTTCGACCTTCAATTTCAGTCAGAACTAGACAAAAGATGGCTAATTATAAAGATTACATTTTATAGAAAAATATCAAGTTTAAAAAGGAACAAAATATTTCAGGTCATTTTTATGAAAGCAAAGCGTGTACAGCTGCTTATGCTTTTCGCTAAAAATTCGGTTTTGCTCATTGGACCTTCAATTACAGTCATAACTAGACAAATGATGGATCATTAGATAGCTTACATCTCATAGAAAAATATCAAGTTTAAAAAGGAACAAAAAAATTCAGGTCATTTTTACGAAATCAAAGCGTGTACGCCTATGCTTTTCGTTAAAAATTCTGTTTTTCTCTTTGGACCTTCAATTTCAGTCAGAACTGGACAAATAATGGCTCATTAGAAATCTTACATATCATAGAAAAATATCAAGTTTAAAAAGGAACCAAATACTTCAGGTCATTTTTACGAAAGCAAAGCGTCTACAGCTGCCTATGCTTTTCGATAAAAATTCGGTTTTGCTTTTTTGGACCTTCAATTCCATTCAGAAATAGACAAAAGATGGCTAATTATAAAGCTTACATATTATAGAACAATATCAAGTTTAAAAAGGAACAAAATAATTAAGTTCATTTTTAGGTAAGCAAAGCGTGTGCAGCTGCCTATGCTATTCGTTAAAAATTTGGGTTTGCTCTTTGGACCTTCAATTTCAGTCAGAACTGGACAAATAATGGCTCATTAGAAATCTTACATATCATAGAAAAATATCAAGTTTAAAAAGCAACAAAATATTTCAGGTCATTTTTACGAAAGCAAAGCGTGTACAGCTGCCTATGCTTTACGTTAAAAATTCTGTTTTGCTCTTTGGACCTTCAATTTCAGTCAGAACTGGACAAATAATGGATCATTAGAAATCTTACATATCATAGAAAAATATCAAGTTTAAAAAGGAACCAAATACTTCAGGTCATTTTTACGAAAGCAAAGCGTGTACAGCTGCCTATGCTTTTCGATAAAAATTCGGTTTTGCTTTTTTGGACCTTCAATTCCATTCAGAAATAGACAAAAGATGGCTAATTATAAAGCTTACATATTATAGAACAATATCAAGTTTAAAAAGGAACAAAATAATTAAGTTCATTTTTAGGTAAGCAAAGCGTGTGCAGCTGCCTATGCTTTTCGTTAAAAATTTGGGTTTGCTCTTTGGACCTTCAATTTCAGTCAGAAATAGACAAATAATGGCTCATTAGAAATATTACATTTTATAGAAAAATATCAAGTTTAAAAAGCAACAAAATATTTCAGGTCATTTTTACGAAATCAAAGCGTGTACAGCCTATGCTTTTCGATAAAAATTCGGTTTTGAACTTCTGACCTTCAATTTCAGTCAGAAATAGACAAATAATGGATCATTAGAAAGCTTACATATCATATAACAATATCAAGTTTAAAAGGGAACAAAATATTTCAGTTCATTTTTACGAAAGCAAAACGTGTACAGCTGCCTATGCTTTTCGTTAAAAATTATTTTTTTGCTCTTTGAACCTTTAATTCTAGTCAGATAGACTAATTATGGATCATTAGAAAGCATAAGTATCATAGACAAATATCAAGTTTAAAAAGGAACAAAAAATTTCAGGTCATTTTTAGGTAAGCAAAGCGTGTACAACTGCCTATGATTTTCGTTAAAAATTCTTTTTTGCTCTTCGGACCTTCAATTTCAGTCAGAACTAGACAAATAAAGGCTCAATAGAAATCATACATATCATAGAAATATCAAGTTTTAAAAAGAAACAAAATATTTCAGGTCATTTTCACGAAAGCAAAGCGTGTACAGCTGCATATGCTTTTCCTTAAAAAAATTGTTTTTCTTTTTTAGACCTTCAATTCCAGTAAGAACTAGACAAATAATGGCTCATTAGAAATCTTACATATCATAGAAAAATATCAAGTTTAAAAACCAATAATATATTTCAGGTCATTTTTACGAAAGCAAAGCGTGTACACATATGCTTTTCGTTAAAAATTAGGTTTTTCTCTTTGGACCTTCAATTTCAGTTAGAAATAGACAAATAATGGATCATTAGAACGCTTACATATCATAGAAAAATATCAACTTTAAAAAGGAACAAAATATTTCAGGTCATTTTAACGAAAGCAAAGCGTGTACAGCTGCCTATGCTTTTCGTTAAAAATTCGGTTTTGCTCTTTGGACCTTCAATATCAATCAGAAATAGACAAATAATAGATCATTAGATAGCTTACATATCATAGAACAATTCAAGTTTAAAAGGGAACAAAATATTTCAGTTCATTTTTTCGACAGTAAAGCGTGTACAACTGCCTATGCTTTTCTTTAAAAGTTATATTTTTGCTCTTTGGACCTTTGATTCTTGTTAGATAGACTAATGATGGATCATTAGAAAGCTTACATATCATAGAAAAATATCAAGTTTAAAAAGGAACAAAATATTTGAGGTCATTTTTACGAAAGCAAAGCGTGTACAGCTGCCTATGCTTTTCGATAAAAATTCGGTTTTGCTTTTTTGGACCTTCAATTCCATTCAGAACTAGACAAAAGATGGCTAATTATAAAGATTACATATTATAGAACAATATCAAGTTTAAAAAGGAACAAAATAATTCAGTTCATTTTTAGGTAAACAAAGCGTGTACAACTGCGTATGCTTTTCGTTGAAAATTTTGTTTTGCTCTTTGGACCTTCAATTTCAGTCAAAACTAGACAAATAATGGCTCATTTATCATAGAAAAATATCAAGTTTAAAAAGGAACAAAATATTTCAGGTCATTTTTACGAAAGCAAAGCGTGTACAGCTGCCTATGCTTTTCGATAAAAATTCGGTTTTGCTTTTTTGGACCTTCCATTCTAGTCAGAACAAGACAAAAGATGGCTAATTATAAAGCTCACATATCATATAACAATATCAAGTGTAAAAAGGAAAGATATATTTCAGTTCATTTTTAGGTAAGCAAAGCGTGTACAGCTGCCTATACTTTTCGTTAAAAATTATATTTTTGCTGTTTGGACCTTTAATTCTAGTCAGAAATAGACATATGATGGATCATTATAAATCTTACATATCATAGAAAAATATCAAGTTTAAAAAGGAACAAAAAATTTCAGGTTATTTTTAGGTAAGCAAAGCGTGTACATCTGCCTATGCTTTTCGATAAAAATTCTGTTTTGCACTTTGGACCTTCAATTTCAGTCAGAAATCGACAAATAATGGATCATTAGAAAGCTTACATATCAAAGAATAATATCAAGTTTAAAAAGGAACAAAATATTTCAGGTCATTTTTACGAAAGCAAAGCTTGTACAGCTGCCTATGTTTTTCGATAAAAAATCGGTTTTGCTTTTTTGGACCTTCAATTCCATTCAGAACTAGACACAAGATGGCTACTTATAAATCTTACATATTATAGACCTATATCAAGTTTAAAAAGGAATAAAATAATTCAGTTCCTTTTTAGGTAAGCAAAGCGTGTACAACTGCCTATGCTTTTCGTTGAAAATCTTGTTTTGCTCTTCGGACCTTCAATTTCAGTTAGAACTAGACAAATAATGACTCATTAGAAAGATTACATATCATAGAACAATATCAAGTTTAAAAGGGAACAAAATATTTCAGTTCATTTTTACGAAAGCAAAGCGTGTACAACTGCCTATGCTTTTCGATAAAAATTATATTTTTGCTCTTTGGACCTTTAATTCTAGTAAGGAATAGACAAATAATGGATCATTATAAAGCTTGCATATCATAGAACAATATCAAGTTTAAAAGGGAACAAAATATTTCAGGTCATTTTTACGAAAGCAAAGCGTGTACATCTGCCGATACTTTTCGTTAAAAATTCGGTTTTGCTCTTTGGGCCTTCAATTTCAGTCAGAAATAGACAAATAATGGATCATTAGAAAGCTTACATATTATAGAAATATATCAAGTGTAAAATGGAACAAAATATTTCTGGTCATTTTTACGAAAGCAGAGCGTGTACAGCGGCCTATGCTTTTCGTTAAAAATTCTGTTTTGATCTTTCGACTTTCAAGTCCAGTCGGAAGTAGACAAATGATGGCTCACTAGAAAGCTTACATATTATAGAAATATATCAAGTGTAAAATGGAACAAAATATTTATGGTCATTTATATGAAAGCAAAGCATGTACATCCGCCTATACTTTTTGTTAAAAATTCTGTTTTTGCTCTTTGGACCTTCAACCCCAGTCAGAATTAGACAAATTATGGATCATTAGAAATCTTACATATCATAGAAAAATATGAGGTTTAAAAAGGAACAAAATATTTCAGGTTATTTTCACGAAAGCAAAGCGTGTACAGCTGCCTATGCTTTTCGTTAAAAATTCTGTTTTTGCTTTTTGGACCTTCAATCCCAGTCAGAACTTGAAAAATGATGGATCATTAGAAATCATACGTATCATAGAAGTTTAAAAAGGAACAAAATATTTCAGGTCATTTTTACGAAAGCAAAGCGTGTACAGCTGCTTATGCTTTTCGTTAAAAATTATGTTTTGCTCTTTGGACCTTCAACTCCAGTCAGAACTATAAAAATGATGGCTCATTAGAAAATATTAAATATCATAGAACAATATCAAGTGTAAAAAGGAACAAAATATTTCAGTTCATTTTTATGTAAGCAAAGCGTGTACATCGGCTTATACTTTTCGTTAAAAATTATGTTTTGCTCTTTGGAACTTCAATTTCATTCAGAACTAGACAAATAATGACTCATTATAAAGCTTACATATTATAGAACAATATCAACTGTAAAAAGGAACAAAATATTTCAGGTCATTTTTACGAAAGCAAAGCGTGTACAAGTGCCTATGCTTTTCGTTAATTTTTTTTTTCTCTTTGGATCTTCAATTCCAGTCATAACTAGACACATGATGGATCATTATAAAGCTTACATATCATAAAACAATATCAAGTTTAAAAAGGAACAAAATATTTCAGTTCATTTTTATGTAAGTAAAGCATGTACAGCGGCCTATGCTTTTCGTTAAAAATTATGTTTTGCTCTTTTGACCTTCAATTTCAGCCAGAACTAGAAAAAAATGGCTCATTTTAAAGCTTACATATCATAGAAAAATATCAAGTTTAAAAAGGAACAAAATATTTTAGGTCATTTTTACGAAAGCAAAGCGTGTACAACGGCCTATGCTTTTCGTTAAAATTCGGTTTTGCTCTTTGGACCTTGAATTCAAGTTAAAACTAGACAAATGATGGCTCATTATATGGATTACATATCATAGAACAATATCAAGTGTAAAAAGGAATAAAATATTTCAGGTCATTTATACGAAAGCAAAGTGTGTACAACTGCCTATGCTTTTCTTTAAAAATTCGGTTTTGCTCTTTTGACCTTCAATTTCATCAAGAACTAGAAAAATAATGGCTCATTAGAAAGCTTACATATCATAGAAAAATATAAGGTTTAAAAAGGAACAAAATATTTCAGGTTATTTTTACGAAAGCAAAGCGTGTACAACGGCCTATGCTTTTCACAGTCAGAACTATAAAAATGATGGCTCCTTAGAAAGATTAAATATCATAGAACGATATCAAGTGTAAAAAGGAACAAAATATTTCACTTCATTTTTATGTAAGCAAAGCATGTACATTGGCCTATGCTTTTCGTTAAAAATTATGTTTTGCTCTTTGGACCGTCAATTTCATTCAGAACTAGACAAAAAATGGCTCATTAGAAAGATTACATATCATTGAAAAATATCAAATTTAAAAAGTAACAAAATATTTCAGGTCATTTATACGAAAGCAAAGCGTGTACAAATGCCTATGCTTTTAGTTAAAAATTCGGTTTTGCTCTTTGGACCTTCAATTCCAGTCAGAACTAGACAAAATATATCTAATTAGAAATCTTACATATCATATAAAAATATGAAGTTTAAAAAGTAACAAAATATTTCAGGTCATTTTTAGGAATGCAAAGCGTATACAGCTGCCTATGCTTTTCGTTAAAAATTTTGTTTTTCTCTTTGGACATTCAATTTTAGTCAGAACTAGAAAAATAATGTCTCATTAGAAAGATTACATATCATATAAGAATATCAAGTTTAAAAAGGAATAAAATATTTCAGGTCATTTTAACGAAAGCAGAGCGTATACAGCTGCCTATGCTTTTCGTTAAAAATTCGGTTTTGCTCTTTGGACTTTCAATTCCAGTCAGAACTAGACAAATGATGGCTCATTAGAAATATTACATATCATCGAAAAATATCAAGTGTAAAATGGAACAAAATATTTCAGGTCATTTTGACGAAAGCAGAGTGTGTACAACGGCCTATGCTTTTCGTTAAAAATTCGGTTTTGCTCTTTGGACTTTCAATTCCAGTCAGAACTAGACAAATGATGTCTTATTGGAAAGCTTACATATCATAGAAAAATATCAAGTGTAAAATGGAAAAAAATATTTCAGGTCATTTTAACGAAAGCAGAGCGTGTACAACGGCCTATGCTTTTCGTTAAAAATTCTGTTTTGCTCTTTCGACTTTCATTTCCAGTCAGAACTAGACAAATGATGGCTCATTAGAAAGCTTACATATCTTAGAACAATATCAAGTGTAAAAAGGAACAAAATATTTCAGGTCATTTTTACGAAAGCAAAGCGTGTACATCTGCCGATACTTTTCGTTAAAAATCCGGTTTTACTCTTTGGGCCTTCAATTTCAGTATGAAATAGACAAATAATGGATCATTAGAAAGCTTACATATTATAGAAATATATCAAGTGTAAAATGGAACAAAATATTTCTGGTCATTTTTACGAAAGCAGAGCGTGTACAACGGCCTATGCTTTTCGTTAAAAATTATGTTTTGTTCTTTCGACTTTCAATTTCAGCCAGAACTAGACAAAAAATGTCTCATTAGAAATCTTACATATCATAGAAAAATATCAAGTGTAAAAAGGAACAAAATATTTCAGGTCATTTTTACGAAAGCAAAGCGTGTACAACGGCCTATGCTTTTCGTTAAAAATTCTGTTTTGATGTTTCGACTTTTAAGTCCAGTCGGAAGTAGACAAATGATGGCTCATTAGAAAGCTTACATATTATAGAAATATATCAAGTGTAAAATGGAACAAAATATTTATGGTCATTTATACGAAAGCAAAGCGTGTACATCCGCCTATACTTTTCGTTCTGTTTTTGCTCTTTGGACCTTCAATCCCAGTCAGAATTAGACAAATGATGGATCATTAGAAATCTTACACATTATAGAAAAATATGAGGTTTAAAAAGGAACAAAATATTTCAGGTCATTTTTACGAAAGCAAAGCGTGTACAGCTGCTTATGCTTTTCGTTAAAAATTATGTTTTTGCTCTTTGGACCTTCAATTCCAGTCAGAACTATAAAAATGATGGCTCATTAGAAAAGATTAAATATCATAGAACAATATCAAGTGTAAAAAGGAACAAAATATTTCTGTTCATTTTTATGTAAGCAAAGCGTGTACATCGGCTTATACTTATATTAAAAATTATGTTTTGCTCTTTGGAACTTCAATTTCATTCAGAACTAGACAAATAATGACTCATTATAAAGCTTACATATTATAGAACAATATCAAGTTTAAAAAGGAACAAAATATTTCAGTTCATTTTTATGTAAGCAAAGCATGTACAGCGGCCTATGCTTTTCGTTAAAAATTATGTTTTTGCTCTTTTGACCTTCAATTCCAGTCAGAACTATAAAAATGATGGCTCCTTAGAAAGATTAAATATCATAGAACGATATCAAGTGTAAGAAGGAACAAAATATTTCACTTCATTTTTAGGTAAGCAAAGCGTGTACATTGGCCAATGCTTTTCGTTAAAAATTCTGTTTTGCTCTTTGGACCGTCAATTTCATTCAGAACTAGACAAAAAATGGCTCATTATAAAGCTTACATAAAATATCAAGTTTAAAAAGGAAAAAATATTTCAGGTCATTTTACGAAGTGAAAGCGTGTACAGCTGCCTATGCTTTTCGTTAAAAATTCGGTTTTGCTCTTTGGACTTTCAATTTCAGTCAGAAATAGACAAATAATAGATTCTTAGGAAGCTTACATATCATAGAACAATATCAAGTGTAAAATGGAACAAAATATTTCACTTCATTTTTAGGTAAGCAAAGTGTGTACATTGGCCTATGCTTTTCGTTAAAAATTCTGTTTTGCTCTTTGGACCGTCAATTTCATTCAGAACTAGACAAAAAATGGCTCATTAGAAAGATTACATATCATTGAAAAATATCAAGTTTAAAAAGGAAAAAATATTTCAGGTCATTTTACGAAGTGAAAGCGTGTACTGCTGCCTATGCTTTTCGTTAAAAATTCGGTTTTGCTCTTTGGACTTTCAATTTCAGTCAGAAATAGACAAATAATAGATTCTTAGAAAGCTTACATATCATAGAACAATATCAAGTGTAAAATGGAACAAAATATTTCAGTTCATTTTTAGGTAAGCAAAGGGTGTACAAGGGCCTATGCTTTTCGTTAAAAATTCGGTTTTGCTCTTTGGACCTTCAATTCCAGTCAGAACTTGACAACTGGTGGCTAATTAGAAAGATTAAATATCATAGAAAAATATCATTTTTAAAAAGGAACAAAATATTTCAGGTCATTTTTACGAAAGCAAAGCGGCCTATGCTTTTCGTCAAAAATTCGGTTTTGCTCTTAGGACCTTAAATTTCAGTCAGAAATAGACAAATAATGGATCATTAAAAAGCTTACATATCATAGAACAATATCAAATGTAAAAAGGAACAAAATATTTCAGTTCATTTTTAGGTAAGGAAAGCGTGTACATCTGCCTATACTTTTCGTTAAAAATTCTGTTTTTGCTTTTTGGACCTTCAATCCCAGTCAGAACTAGACAAATGATGGATCATTATAAATCATACGTATCATAGAAAAATATGAAGTTTAAAAAGGAACAAAATATTTCAGGTCATTTTTACGAAAGCAAAGCGTGTACAGCTGCTTATGCTTTTCGTTAAAAATTATGTTTTTGCTCTTTGGACCTTCAATTCCAGTCAGAACTATAAAAATGATGGCTCCTTAGAAAGATTAAATATCATAGAACGATATCAAGTGTAAAATGGAACAAAATATTTCAGGTCATTTTGACAAAAGCAGAGTGTGTATAACGGCCTATGCTTTTCGTTAAAAATTCGGTTTTGCTCTTTGGACTTTCAATTCCAGTCAGAACTAGACAAATGATGGCTCATTAGAAAGATTACATATCATTGAAAAATATCAAATTTAAAAAGGAACAAAATATTTCAGGTCATTTTAACGAAAGCAGAGCGTGTACAAATACCTATGCTTTTAGTTAAAAATTCGGTTTTGCTCTTTGGACCATCAATTCCAGTCAGAACTAGACAAAATATAGCTAATTAGAAAGCTTACATATCATAGAACAATATCAAGTGTAAAAAGGAACAAAATATTTCAGGTCATTTTTACGAAAGCAAAGCGTGTACATCTGCCGATACTTTTCGTTAAAAATTCGGTTTTGCTCTTTGGGCCTTCAATTTCAGTCAGAAATAGACAAATAATGGATCATTAGAAAGCTTACATATTATAGAAATATATCAAGTGTAAAATGGAACAAAATATTTCTGGTCATTTTTACGAAAGCAGAGCGTGTACAGCGGCCTATGCTTTTCGTTAAAAATTCTGTTTTGATCTTTCGACTTTCAAGTCCAGTCGGAAGTAGACAAATGATGGCTCACTATAAAGCTTACATATTATAGAAATATATCAAGTGTAAAATGGAACAAAATATTTATGGTCATTTATACGAAAGCAAAGCATGTACATCCGCCTATACTTTTTGTTAAAAATTCTGTTTTTGCTCTTTGGACCTTCAACCCCAGTCAGAATTAGACAAATTATGGATCATTAGAAATCTTACATATCATAGAAAAATATGAGGTTTAAAAAGGAACAAAATATTTCAGGTTATTTTCACGAAAGCAAAGCGTGTACAGCTGCCTATGCTTTTCGTTAAAAATTCTGTTTTTGCTTTTTGGACCTTCAATCCCAGTCAGAACTTGAAAAATGATGGATCATTAGAAATCATACGTATCATAGAAGTTTAAAAAGGAACAAAATATTTCAGGTCATTTTTACGAAAGCAAAGCGTGTACAGCTGCTTATGCTTTTCGTTAAAAATTATGTTTTGCTCTTTGGACCTTCAACTCCAGTCAGAACTATAAAAATGATGGCTCATTAGAAAATATTAAATATCATAGAACAATATCAAGTGTAAAAAGGAACAAAATATTTCAGTTCATTTTTATGTAAGCAAAGCGTGTACATCGGCTTATACTTTTCGTTAAAAATTATGTTTTGCTCTTTGGAACTTCAATTTCATTCAGAACTAGACAAATAATGACTCATTATAAAGCTTACATATTATAGAACAATATCAACTGTAAAAAGGAACAAAATATTTCAGGTCATTTTTACGAAAGCAAAGCGTGTACAAGTGCCTATGCTTTTCGTTAATTTTTTTTTTTCTCTTTGGATCTTCAATTCCAGTCATAACTAGACACATGATGGATCATTATAAAGCTTACATATCATAAAACAATATCAAGTTTAAAAAGGAACAAAATATTTCAGTTCATTTTTATGTAAGTAAAGCATGTACAGCGGCCTATGCTTTTCGTTAAAAATTATGTTTTGCTCTTTTGACCTTCAATTTCAGCCAGAACTAGAAAAAAATGGCTCATTTTAAAGCTTACATATCATAGAAAAATATCAAGTTTAAAAAGGAACAAAATATTTTAGGTCATTTTTACGAAAGCAAAGCGTGTACAACGGCCTATGCTTTTCGTTAAAATTCGGTTTTGCTCTTTGGACCTTGAATTCAAGTTAAAACTAGACAAATGATGGCTCATTATATGGATTACATATCATAGAACAATATCAAGTGTAAAAAGGAATAAAATATTTCAGGTCATTTTTACGAAAGCAAAGTGTGTACAACTGCCTATGCTTTTCTTTAAAAATTCGGTTTTGCTCTTTTGACCTTCAATTTCATCAAGAACTAGAAAAATAATGGCTCATTAGAAAGCTTACATATCATAGAAAAATATAAGGTTTAAAAAGGAACAAAATATTTCAGGTTATTTTTACGAAAGCAAAGCGTGTACAACGGCCTATGCTTTTCACAGTCATAACTATAAAAATGATGGCTCCTTAGAAAGATTAAATATCATAGAACGATATCAAGTGTAAAAAGGAACAAAATATTTCACTTCATTTTTATGTAAGCAAAGCGTGTACATTGGCCTATGCTTTTCGTTAAAAATTATGTTTTGCTCTTTGGACCGTCAATTTCATTCAGAACTAGACAAAAAATGGCTCATTAGAAAGATTACATATCATTGAAAAATATCAAATTTAAAAAGTAACAAAATATTTCAGGTCATTTATACGAAAGCAAAGCGTGTACAAATGCCTATGCTTTTAGTTAAAAATTCGGTTTTGCTCTTTGGACCTTCAATTCCAGTCAGAACTAGACAAAATATATCTAATTAGAAATCTTACATATCATATAAAAATATGAAGTTTAAAAAGGAACAAAATATTTCAGGTCATTTTTAGGAATGCAAAGCGTATACAGCTGCCTATGCTTTTCGTTAAAAATTTTGTTTTTCTCTTTGGACATTCAATTTTAGTCAGAACTAGAAAAATAATGTCTCATTAGAAAGATTACATATCATATAAGAATATCAAGTTTAAAAAGGAATAAAATATTTCAGGTCATTTTAACGAAAGCAGAGCGTATACAGCTGCCTATGCTTTTCGTTAAAATTTCGGTTTTGCTCTTTGGACTTTCAATTCCAGTCAGAACTAGACAAATGATGGCTCATTAGAAATATTACATATCATCGAAAAATATCAAGTGTAAAATGGAACAAAATATTTCAGGTCATTTTGACGAAAGCAGAGTGTGTACAACGGCCTATGCTTTTCGTTAAAAATTCGGTTTTGCTCTTTGGACTTTCAATTCCAGTCAGAACTAGACAAATGATGTCTTATTGGAAAGCTTACATATCATAGAAAAATATCAAGTGTAAAATGGAAAAAAATATTTCAGGTCATTTTAACGAAAGCAGAGCGTGTACAACGGCCTATGCTTTTCGTTAAAAATTCTGTTTTGCTCTTTCGACTTTCATTTCCAGTCAGAACTAGACAAATGATGGCTCATTAGAAAGCTTACATATCTTAGAACAATATCAAGTGTAAAAAGGAACAAAATATTTCAGGTCATTTTTACGAAAGCAAAGCGTGTACATCTGCCGATACTTTTCGTTAAAAATCCGGTTTTACTCTTTGGGCCTTCAATTTCAGTATGAAATAGACAAATAATGGATCATTAGAAAGCTTACATATTATAGAAATATATCAAGTGTAAAATGGAACAAAATATTTCTGGTCATTTTTACGAAAGCAGAGCGTGTACAACGGCCTATGCTTTTCGTTAAAAATTATGTTTTGTTCTTTCGACTTTCAATTTCAGCCAGAACTAGACAAAAAATGTCTCATTAGAAATCTTACATATCATAGAAAAATATCAAGTGTAAAAAGGAACAAAATATTTCAGGTCATTTTTACGAAAGCAAAGCGTGTACAACGGCCTATGCTTTTCGTTAAAAATTCTGTTTTGATGTTTCGACTTTTAAGTCCAGTCGGAAGTAGACAAATGATGGCTCATTATAAATCTTACATATTATAGAAATATATCAAGTGTAAAATGGAACAAAATATTTATGGTCATTTATACGAAAGCAAAGCGTGTACATCCGCCTATACTTTTCGTTCTGTTTTTGCTCTTTGGACCTTCAATCCCAGTCAGAATTAGACAAATGATGGATCATTAGAAATCTTACACATTATAGAAAAATATGAGGTTTAAAAAGGAACAAAATATTTCAGGTCATTTTTACGAAAGCAAAGCGTGTACAGCTGCTTATGCTTTTCGTTAAAAATTATGTTTTTGCTCTTTGGACCTTCAATTCCAGTCAGAACTATAAAAATGATGGCTCATTAGAAAAGATTAAATATCATAGAACAATATCAAGTGTAAAAAGGAACAAAATATTTCTGTTCATTTTTATGTAAGCAAAGCGTGTACATCGGCTTATACTTATATTAAAAATTATGTTTTGCTCTTTGGAACTTCAATTTCATTCAGAACTAGACAAATAATGACTCATTATAAAGCTTACATATTATAGAACAATATCAAGTTTAAAAAGGAACAAAATATTTCAGTTCATTTTTATGTAAGCAAAGCATGTACAGCGGCCTATGCTTTTCGTTAAAAATTATGTTTTTGCTCTTTTGACCTTCAATTCCAGTCAGAACTATAAAAATGATGGCTCCTTAGAAAGATTAAATATCATAGAACGATATCAAGTGTAAGAAGGAACAAAATATTTCACTTCATTTTTAGGTAAGCAAAGCGTGTACATTGGCCAATGCTTTTGGTTAAAAATTCTGTTTTGCTCTTTGGACCGTCAATTTCATTCAGAACTAGACAAAAAATGGCTCATTATAAAGCTTACATAAAATATCAAGTTTAAAAAGGAAAAAATATTTCAGGTCATTTTACGAAGTGAAAGCGTGTACAGCTGCCTATGCTTTTCGTTAAAAATTCGGTTTTGCTCTTTGGACTTTCAATTTCAGTCAGAAATAGACAAATAATAGATTCTTAGGAAGCTTACATATCATAGAACAATATCAAGTGTAAAATGGAACAAAATATTTCACTTCATTTTTAGGTAAGCAAAGTGTGTACATTGGCCTATGCTTTTCGTTAAAAATTCTGTTTTGCTCTTTGGACCGTCAATTTCATTCAGAACTAGACAAAAAATGGCTCATTAGAAAGATTACATATCATTGAAAAATATCAAGTTTAAAAAGGAAAAAATATTTCAGGTCATTTTACGAAGTGAAAGCGTGTACTGCTGCCTATGCTTTTCGTTAAAAATTCGGTTTTGCTCTTTGGACTTTCAATTTCAGTCAGAAATAGACAAATAATAGATTCTTAGAAAGCTTACATATCATAGAACAATATCAAGTGTAAAATGGAACAAAATATTTCAGTTCATTTTTAGGTAAGCAAAGGGTGTACAAGGGCCTATGCTTTTCGTTAAAAATTCGGTTTTGCTCTTTGGACCTTCAATTCCAGTCAGAACTTGACAACTGGTGGCTAATTAGAAAGATTAAATATCATAGAAAAATATCATTTTTAAAAAGGAACAAAATATTTCAGGTCATTTTTACGAAAGCAAAGCGGCCTATGCTTTTCGTCAAAAATTCGGTTTTGCTCTTAGGACCTTAAATTTCAGTCAGAAATAGACAAATAATGGATCATTAAAAAGCTTACATATCATAGAACAATATCAAATGTAAAAAGGAACAAAATATTTCAGTTCATTTTTAGGTAAGGAAAGCGTGTACATCTGCCTATACTTTTCGTTAAAAATTCTGTTTTTGCTTTTTGGACCTTCAATCCCAGTCAGAACTAGACAAATGATGGATCATTATAAATCATACGTATCATAGAAAAATATGAAGTTTAAAAAGGAACAAAATATTTCAGGTCATTTTTACGAAAGCAAAGCGTGTACAGCTGCTTATGCTTTTCGTTAAAAATTATGTTTTTGCTCTTTGGACCTTCAATTCCAGTCAGAACTATAAAAATGATGGCTCCTTAGAAAGATTAAATATCATAGAACGATATCAAGTGTAAAATGGAACAAAATATTTCAGGTCATTTTGACAAAAGCAGAGTGTGTATAACTGCCTATGCTTTTCGTTAAAAATTCGGTTTTTTGCTCTTTGGACCATCAATTCATGTCAGAACTAGACAAATGATAGCTCATTATAAAGATTATATATCATAGAACAATATCAAGTTTAAAAGGGAACAAAATATTTCAGTTCATTTTTACGAAAGCAAAGCGTGTACAACTGCCTATGCTTTTCGATAAAAATTATATTTTTGCTCTTTGGACCTTTAATTCTAGTAAGGAATAGACAAATGATTGATCATTAGAAAGCTTACATATCATAGGAAAATATCAAGTTTAAAAAGGAACAAAAAATTTCAGGTCATTTTTAGGTCAACAAAGCGTGTACAGCTGCATATGCTTTTCGTTAAAAATTCTGTTTTGCTCTTTGGACCTTCAATTTCAGTCAGAACTAGACAAATAATGGCTCATTAGAAATATTACATATCATAGAAAATATCAAGTTTAAAAAGGAACAAAATATTTCTGGTCATTTTTACGAAAGCAAAGCGTGTACAGCTGCCTATGCTTTTCGTTAAAAATTCGGTTTTGCTCTTTAGACCCTCAATTTCAGTCAGAAATAGACAAATAATGGATCATTATAAAGCTTACATATCATAGAAAAATATCAAGTGTAAAAAGGAACAAAATATTTAATTTCATTTTTAGGTAAGCAAAGCGTCTATAGTTGCCTATGCTTTTCGTTAAAAGTTCTGTTTTGCTCTTTGGACCTTCGATTTCAGTCATTACTAGAAAATAATGGCTCATTAGAAAGCTTACATATGATAGAAAAATATCAAGTTTAGAAAGGAACTAAATATTTAAGGTCATTTTTACGAAAGCAAAGCATGTAAAACTGGCTATGCTTTTCGTTAAAAATTCGGTTTTTCCCTTTGGACCTTCAATTTCAGTCAGAAATAGAAAAATAATGGATCATTAGAAAGCTTACATATCATAGAACAATATCAACTGTAAAAGGGAACAAAATATTTCAGGTCATTTTTACGAAAGCAAAACGTGTACAGCTGCCTATGCTTTTCGTTAAAAATTTTGTTTTTGCTCTTTGGACCTTCAATTCCAGTCAGAACTAGAAAAATGATGGATCATTATAAAGATTACATTTCATAGAAAAATATCAAGAATAAAATGGAACATAATATTTCAGGTCATTTTTACGAAAGCAAAGCGTGTACAACTGCCTATGCTTTTCGTTAAAAATTATATTTTTTCTCTTTGGACCTTTAATTCTAGTAAGAAATAGACAAATGAGGGATCATTAGAAAGATTACATATCATAGGAAAATATCAAGTTTAAAAAGGAACCAAAAATTTCAGGTCATTTTTAGGTAAACAAAGCGTGTACAGCTGCATATGCTTTTCGTTAAAAATTCTGTTTTGCTCTTTGGACCTTCAATTTCAGTCAGAACTAGACAAATAATGGCTCATTAGAAATATTACATATCATAGAAAATATCAAGTTTAAAAAGGAACAAAATATTTCTGGTCATTTTTACGAAAGCAAAGCGTGTACAGCTGCCTATGCTTTTCGTTAAAAATTCGGTTTTGCTCTTTAGACCTTCAATTTCAGTCAGAAATAGACAAATAATGGATCATTAGAAAGCTTACATATCATAGAAAAATATCAAGTGTAAAAAGGAACAAAATATTTAATTTCATTTTTAGGTAAGCAAAGCGACTACAGCTGCCTATGCTTTTCGTTAAAAGTTCTATTTTGCTCTTTGGACCTTCAATTTCATTCATTACTAGAAAAATAATGGCTCATTAGAAAGCTTACATATCATAGAAAAATATCAAGAATAAAATGGAACATAATATATCAGTTCATTTTTACGAAAGCAAAGCGTGTTCAGCTGCCTATGCTTTTCGTTAAAAATTATATTTTTGCTCTTTGGACCTTTCATTCTAGTCAGAAATACACAAATGATGGATCATTATAAATCTTACATATCATAGGAAAATATCAATTTTAAAAAGGAACAAAAATATTCAGGTCATTTTTAGGTAAACAAAGCGTGTACAGCTGCATATGCTTTTCGTTAAAAATTCTGTTTTGCTCTTTGGACCTTCAATTTTAGTCAGAACTAGACAAATAATGGATAATTAGAAAGCTTACATATCACAGAAAAAATATCAAGTGTAAAAAGGAACAAAATATTTAAGTTCATTTTTAGGTAAGCAAAGCCTATGCTTTTCGATAAAAATTCGGTTTTGCTTTTTTGGACCTTCGATTCAAGTCAGAACTAGACAACAGATGGCTAATTAGAAAGCTTACATATCATAGAACAATATCAAGTGTAAAAGGAACAAAATATTTCAGTTCATTTTTAGGTAAGCAAAGCGTGTACAGCTGCTTATGCTTTTCGTTAAAAATTCGGTTTTGCTCTTTGGACTTTAAATTTCAGTCAGAAATAGACAAATAATGGTTCATTAAAAATCTTACATTTCATAGAAAAATATAAAGTGTAAAACGGAACATAATATTTCAGGTCATTTTTACGGAAGTAAAGCGTGTACAACTTCCTATGCTTTTCGTTAAAAATTATGTTTTGCTCTTTGGACCTTTAATTCTAGTCAGAACTAGACAAATGATGGATCATTAGAAAGCTTACATATCATAGAAAATTATCAAGTGTAAAAAGGAACAAAACATTTAAGTTCATTTTTAGGTAAGCAAAGCGTGTACAGTTGCCTATGCTTTTCGTTAAAAATTCTGTTTTGCTCTTTAGACCCTCAATTTCAGTCAGAAATAGACAAATAATGGATCATTATAAAGCTTACATATCATAGAAAAATATCAAGTGTAAAAAGGAACAAAATATTTAATTTCATTTTTAGGTAAGCAAAGCGTCTATAGTTGCCTTTGCTTTTCGTTAAAAGTTCTGTTTTGCTCTTTGGACCTTCGATTTCTGTCAGAAATAGACAAATAATGGATTATTAGAAAGATTACATATCATATAAAAATATCAAGTGTAAAAATGAACAAAATATTTAAGTTCATTTTTAGGTAAGCAAAGCGTGTACAGCTGCCTATGCTTTTCGTTAAAAATTATATTTTTGCTCTTTGGACCTTTAATTCTAGTCAGAATTAGATTAATGATGGATCATTAGAAAGCTTACATATCATAGAAAAATATCAAGTTTAAAAAGGAACAAAAAAATTCATGTCATTTTTAGGTAAGTAAAGCGTGTACAGCTGCATATGCTTTTCGTTTAAAATTGTGTTTTGCTCTTTGGACCTTCAATTCCAGTAAGAACTAGACAAATTATGGCTCATTATAAAGCTTACATATCATAGAAAAATATCAAGTGTAAAAAAGAACAAAATATTTAAGTTCATTTTTAGGTAAGCAAAGCGTCTACAACTGCTTATGCTTATCGTTAAAAATTCTGTTTTGCTCTTTGGACCTTCAATTTCAGTCAGAAATAGAAAAATAATGGATCATTAGAAATCTTACATAACATATAACAATATCAAGTGTAAAAAGGAAAAAAATATTTCAGCTCATTTTTAGGTATGCAAAGCGTGTACATTTGCCTATGTTTTTCGTTAAAAAATCGGTTTTTCCCTTTGGACCTTCAATTCCAGTCCGAATTAGACAAATGATGGCTCATTAGAAAGATTACATAACATAGAACAAAATGAAGTTTAGAAAGGAACAAAATATTTAAGTTTATTTTTAGGTAAGCAAAGCGTGTACAACTGCCAATGCTTTTCGTTAAAAATTCGGTTTTTCTCTTTGGACCTTAAATTTCTGGTTGAAATAGACAAATAATGTCTCATTAGAAAGCTTACATATCATAGAACACACAAGTGTAAAAAGGAACAAAATATTTCAGTTCATTTTAAGGTAAGCAAAGCGTGTACAACTGCCTATGCTTTTCGTTAAAAAATATGTTTTGCTCTTTGGACCTTTAATTCTAGTCAGAACTAGACAAATGATGGATCATTAGAAAGCTTACATATCATAGAAAATTATCAAGTGTAAAAAGGAACAAAATATTTAAGTTCATTTTTAGGTAAGCAAAGCGTGTACAATTGCCTATGCTTTTCGTTAAAAATTCTGTTTTGCTCTTTGGACCTTCAATTTCAGTCAGAACTAGACAAATAATTGGCTCATTAGAAATCTTACATATCATAGAAAAATATCAAGTTTAAAAAGGAACAAAATATTTCAGGTCATTTTTAAGTAAGCAAAGCGTGTACAACTGCCTATGCTTTTCGTTAAAAATTCGGTTTTGCTCTTTAGACCCTCAATTTCAGTCAGAAATAGACAAATAATGGATCATTATAAAGATTACATATCATATAAAAATATCAAGTGTAAAAAGGAACAAAATATTTAAGTTCATTTTTAGGTAAGCAAAGCGTCTATAGTTGCCTATGCTTTTCGTTAAAAGTTCTGTTTTGCTCTTTGGACCTTCGATTTCAGTCATTACTAGAAAATAATGGCTCATTAGAAAGCTTACATATGATAGAAAAATATCAAGTTTAGAAAGGAACTAAATATTTAAGGTCATTTTTACGAAACCAAAGCATGTAAAACTGGCTATGCTTTTCGTTAAAAATTCGGTTTTTCCCTTTGGACCTTTAATTTCAGTCAGAAATAGAAAATTAATGGATCATTAGAAAGCTTACATATCATAGAACAATATCAACTGTAAAAGGGAACAAAATATTTCAGGTCATTTTTACGAAAGCAAAGCGTGTACAGTTGCCTATGCTTTTCGTTAAAAATTTTGTTTTTGCTCTTTGGACCTTCAATTCCAGTCAGAACTAGAAAAATGATGGATCATTATAAAGATTACATTTCATAGAAAAATATCAAGAATAAAATGGAACATAATATTTCAGGTCATTTTTACGAAAGCAAAGCGTGTATAGCTGCCTACGCTTTTCGCTAAAAATTCGGTTTTTTGCTCTTTGGACCATCAATTCCAGTCAGAACTAGACAAATGATGGCTCATTAGAAAGATTACATATCATAGAACTATATCAAGTTTAAAAGGGAACAAAATATTTCAGTTCATTTTTACAAAAGCAAAGCGTGTACAACTGCCTATGCTTTTCGTTAAAAATTATATTTTTTCTCTTTGGACCTTTAATTCTAGTAAGAAATAGACAAATGAGGGATCATTAGAAAGATTACATATCATAGGAAAATATAAATTTTAAAAAGGAACCAAAAATTTCAGGTCATTTTTAGGTAAACAAAGCGTGTACAGCTGCATATGCTTTTCGTTAAAAATTCTGTTTTGCTCTTTGGACCTTCAATTTCAGTCTGAACTAGACAAATAATGGATCATTAGAAATCTTACATATCACAGAAAAAATATCAAGTGTAAAAAGGAACAAAATATTTAAGTTCATTTTTAGGTAAGCAAAGCCTATGCTTTTGGTTAAAAATTATATTTTTGCTTTGACCTTTAATTCTAGTCATAAACAGACTAATGATGGATCATTAGAAAGCTTACATATCATAGAAAAATATCAAGTTTAAAAAGGAACTAAAAAATTTAGGTCATTTTTAGGTAAGCAAAGCGTGTACGGCTGCCTATGCTTTTCGTTAAAAAATCTGTTTTGCACTTTAGACCTACGCTTTTCGACAATAATTGGTTTTTGCTTTTCAGACATTAAATTCAGGTCAGAACTGGACGAATGATGGTTCATTAGAAAGCTTACAGATCATAGAACAATATCACATATAAAAATCCAAAAAAAAATTCGGTTCATTTTAACGGAAACAAAGCGTGAACCGCTACCTACGCTTTTCGACAATAATTGGTTTTTGCTTTTCAGACATTAAATTCAGGTCAGAACTGGACAATGATGGCTCGTTAGAAAGCTTACAGATCATAGAACAATATCACATATAAAAATACACAAAATATTTTCGGTTAATTTTAACGGAAACAAAGCGTAAACCGCTACCTACGCTTTTCGGCAAAAATTGGTTTTTGCTTTTCAGACCTTAAATTCAGGTCAGAACTGGACAAATGATGGCTCGTTAGAAAGCTTACAGATCATAGAACAATATCACATATAAAAATCCACAAAATATTTCGGTTCATTTTAACGGAAACAAAGCGTGAACCGCTACCTACGCTTTTCGGCAAAAATTGGTTTTTGCTCTTCAGACCTTAAATTCAGGTCAGAACTGGACAAATGATAGCTCGTTAGAAAGCTTACAGATCATAGAACAATATCACATATAAAAATCCACAAAATATTTCGGTTAATTTTAACGGAAACAAAGCGTGAACCGCTACCTACGCTTTTCGGCAAAAATTGGTTTTTGCTCTTCAGACCTTAAATTCAGGTCAGAACTTGACAAATGATGGCTCGTTAGAAAGCTTACAGATCATAGAACAATATCACATATAAAAATCCAAAAAAAAATTCGGTTAATTTTAACGGAAACAAAGCGTGAACCGTTACCTACTCTTTTCGGCAAAAATTGGTTTTTGCTCTTCAGACCTTAAATTCAGGTCAGAACTGGACAAATGATGGCTCGTTAGAAAGCTTACAGATCATAGAACAATATCACATATAAAAATCCACAAAATATTTCGGTTCATTTTAACGGAAACAAAGCGTGAACCGCTACCTACGCTTTTCGGCAAAAATTGGTTTTTGCTTTTCAGACCTTAAATTCAGGTCAGAACTGGACAAATGATGGCTCGTTAGAAAGCTTACATATCATAGAACAATATCACATATAAAAATCCACAAAATATTTCGGTTCATTTTAACGGAAACAAAGCGTGAACCGCTACCTACGCTTTTCGACAATAATTGGTTTTTGCTTTTCAGACATTAAATTCAGGTCAGAACTGGACAAATGATGGCTCGTTAGAAAGCTTACATATCATAGAACAATATCACATATAAAAATCCACAAAATATTTTGGTTCATTTTAACGGAAACAAAGCGTGAACCGCTACCTACGCTTTTCGGCAAAAATTGGTTTTTGCTTTTCAGACCTTAAATTCAGGTCAGAACTGGACAAATGATGGCTCGTTAGAAAGCTTACAGATCATAGAACAATATCACATATAAAAATCCACAAAATATTTCGGTTAATTTTAACGGAAACAAAGCGTGAACCGCTACCTACGCTTTTCGGCAAAAATTGGTTTTTGCTCTTCAGACCTTAAATTCAGGTCAGAACTGGACAAATGATGGCTCGTTAGAAAGCTTACAGATCATAGAACAATATCACATATAAAAATCCACAAAATATTTTGGTTCATTTTAACGGAAACAAAGCGTGGACCGCTACCTACGTTTTTCGGCATAAATTGGTTTTTGCTTTTCAGACCTTAAATTCAGGTCAGAACTGGACAAATGATGGCTCGTTAGAAAGCTTATAGATCATAGACCAATATCACATCTAAAAATACACAAAATATTTCGGTAACGGAAACAAAGCGTGAACTGCTACCTACGCTTTTCGCCCAAAATTGGTTTTTGCTTTTCAGACCTTAAATTCAGGTCATAACTGGACGAATGATGGCTCGTTAGAAAGCTTACAGATCATAGAAAAATATCACATATAAAAATCCACAAAATATCTCGGTTCATTTTAACGGAAACAAAGCGTGAACCGCTACCTACGCTTTTCGGCAAAAATTGGTTTTTGCTTTTCAGACCTTAAATTCAGGTCAGAACTGGACGAATGATGGTTCATTAGAAAGCTTACAGATCATAGAACAATATCACATATAAAAATCCACAAAATATTTCGGTTCATTTTAACGGAAACAAAGCGTGAACCGCTACCTACGCTTTTCGAAAAAAATTGGTTTTTGCTTTTCAGACCTTAAATTCAGGTCAGAACTGGACAAATGATGGCTCGTTAGAAAGCTTACAGATCATAGAACAATATCACATATAAAAATCCACAAAATATTTCGGTTCATTTTAACGGAAACAAAGCGTGAACCGCTACCTACGCTTTTCGGCAAAAAATGGTTTTTCCTTTTCAGACCTTAAATTCAGGTCAGAACTGGACAAATGATGGCTCGTTAGAAAGCATACAGATCATAGAACAATATCACATAAAAAAATCCACAAAATATTTCGGTTCATTTTAACGGAAACAAAGCGTGAACCGCTACCTACGCTTTTCGGCAAAAATTGGTTTTTGCTTTTCAGAACTTAAATTCAGGTCAGAACTGGACAAATGATGGCTCGTTATAAAGCTTACAGATCATAGAACAATATCACATATAAAAATCCACAAAATATTTCGGTTCATTTTAACGGAAACAAAGCGTGAACCACTACCTACGCTTTTCGGCAAAAATTGGTTTTTGCTTTTCAGACCTTAAATTCAGGTCAGAACTGGACAAATGATAGCTCGTTAGAAAGCTTACAGATCATAGAACAATATCACATATAAAAATCCACAAAATATTTCGGTTCATTTTAACGGAAACAAAGCGTGAACCGCTACCTACGCTTTTCGGCAAAAATTGGTTTTTGCTCTTCAGACCTTAAATTCAGGTCAGAACTTGACAAATGATGGCTCGTTAAAAAATCTTACAGATCATAGAACAATATCACATATAAAAATCCAAAAAAAAATTCGGTTAATTTTAACGGAAACAAAGCGTGAACCGCTACCTACGCTTTTCGGCAAAAATTTGTTTTTGCTCTTCAGACCTTAAATTCAGGTCAGAACTGGACAAATGATGGCTCGTTATAAAGCTTACAGATCATAGAACAATATCACATATAAAAATCCACAAAATATTTCGGTTCATTTTAACGGAAACAAAGCGTGAACCGCTACCTACGCTTTTCGACAATAATTGGTTTTTGCTTTTCAGACATTAAATTCAGGTCAGAACTGGACAAATGATGGCTCGTTAGAAAGCTTACATATCATAGAACAATATCACATATAAAAATCCACAAAATATTTCGGTTAATTTTAACGGAAACAAAGCGTGAACCGCTACCTACGCTTTTCGGCAAAAATTGGTTTTTGCTTTTCAGACCTTAAATTCAGGTCAGAACTGGACAAATGATGGCTCGTTAGAAAGATTACAGATCATAGAACAATATCACATATAAAAATCCACAAAATATTTCGGTTCATTTTAACGGAAACAAAGCGTGAACCGCTACCTACGCTTTTCGACAATAATTGGTTTTTGCTTTTCAGACATTAAATTCAGGTCAGAACTGGACAAATGATGGCTCGTTAGAAATCTTACATATCATAGAACAATATCACATATAAAAATCCACAAAATATTTCGGTTAATTTTAACGGAAACAAAGCGTGAACCGCTACCTACTCTTTTCGGCAAAAAATGGTTTTTGCTCTTCAGACCTTAAATTCAGGTCAGAACTGGACAAATGATGGCTCGTTAGAAAGCTTACAGATCATAGAACAATATCACATATAAAAATCCACAAAATATTTCGGTTCATTTTAACGGAAACAAAGCGTGAACCGCTACCTACGCTTTTCGGCAAAAATTTGTTTTTGCTTTTCAGACCTTAAATTCAGGTCAGAACTGGACAAATGATGGCTCGTTAGAAAGCTTACAGATCATAGAACAATATCACATATAAAAATCCACAAAATATTTAGTTTCATTTTAACGGAAACAAAGCGTGAACCGCTACCTACGCTTTTCGACAATAATTGGTTTTTGCTTTTCAGACATTAAATTCAGGTCAGAACTGGACAAATGATGGCTCGTTAGAAATCTTACATATCATAGAACAAAATCACATATAAAAATCCACAAAATATTTCGGTTAATTTTAACGGAAACAAAGCGTGAACCGCTACCTACTCTTTTCGGCAAAAAATGGTTTTTGCACTTCAGACCTTAAATTCAGGTCAGAACTTGACAAATGATGGCTCGTTAGAAAGCTTACAGATCATAGAACAATATCACATATAAAAATCCAAAAAAAAATTCGGTTAATTTTAACGGAAACAAAGCGTGAACCGCTACCTACTCTTTTCGGCAAAAATTGGTTTTTGCTCTTCAGACCTTAAATTCAGGTCAGAACTGGACAAATGATGGCTCGTTAGAAAGCTTACAGATCATAGAACAAGATCACATATAAAAATCCACAAAATATTTCGGTTCATTTTAACGGAAACAAAGCGTGAACCGACCTACGCTTTTCGGCAAAAATTGGTTTTTGCTCTTCAGACCTTAAACTCAGGTCAGAACTTGACAAATGATGGCTCGTTAGAAATCTTACAGATCATAGAACAATATCACATATAAAAATCCAAAAAAAAATTCGGTTAATTTTAACGTAAACAAAGCGTGAACCGCTACCTACGCTTTTCGGCAAAAATTTGTTTTTGCTCTTCAGACCAGAACTGGACAAATGATGGCTCGTTATAAAGCTTACAGATCATAGAACAATATCACATATAAAAATCCACAAAATATTTCGGTTCATTTTAACGGAAACAAAGCGTGAACCACTACCTACGCTTTTCGACAATAATTGGTTTTTGCTTTTCAGACATTAAATTCAGGTCAGAACTGGACAAATGATGGCTCGTTAGAAATCTTACATATCATAGAACAATATCACATATAAAAATCCACAAAATATTTCGGTTAATTTTAACGGAAACAAAGCGTGAACCGCTACCTACTCTTTTCGGCAAAAAATGGTTTTTGCTTTTCAGACATTAAATTCAGGTCAGAACTGGACGAATGATGGCTCGTTAGAAAGCTTACAGATCATAGAACAATATCACATATAAAAATCCACAAAATATTTCGGTTAATTTTAACGGAAACAAAGCGTGAACCGCTACCTACGCTTTTCGGCAAAAATTGGTTTTTGCTTTTCAGACCTTAAATTCAGGTCAGAACTGGACAAATGATGGCTCGTTAGAAAGATTACAGATCATAGAACAATATCACATATAAAAATCCACAAAATATTTCGGTTCATTTTAACGGAAACAAAGCGTGAACCGCTACCTACGCTTTTCGACAATAATTGGTTTTTGCTTTTCAGACCTTAAATTCAGGTCAGAACTGGACAAATGATGGCTCGTTAGAAAGCTTACAGATCATAGAACAATATCACATATAAAAATCCACAAAATATTTCGGTTAATTTTAACGGAAACAAAGCGTGAACCGCTACCTACGCTTTTCGGCAAAAATTGGTTTTTGCTCTTCAGACCTTAAATTCAGGTCAGAACTTGACAAATGATGGCTCGTTAGAAAGCTTACAGATCATAGAACAATATCACATATAAAAATCCAAAAAAAAATTCGGTTAATTTTAACGGAAACAAAGCGTGAACCGTTACCTACTCTTTTCGGCAAAAATTGGTTTTTGCTCTTCAGACCTTAAATTCAGGTCAGAACTGGACAAATGATGGCTCGTTAGAAAGCTTACAGATCATAGAACAATATCACATATAAAAATCCACAAAATATTTCGGTTCATTTTAACGGAAACAAAGCGTGAACCGCTACCTACGCTTTTCGGCAAAAATTGGTTTTTGCTTTTCAGACCTTAAATTCAGGTCAGAACTGGACAAATGATGGCTCGTTAGAAAGCTTACATATCATAGAACAATATCACATATAAAAATCCACAAAATATTTCGGTTCATTTTAACGGAAACAAAGCGTGAACCGCTACCTACGCTTTTCGACAATAATTGGTTTTTGCTTTTCAGACATTAAATTCAGGTCAGAACTGGACAAATGATGGCTCGTTAGAAAGCTTACATATCATAGAACAATATCACATATAAAAATCCACAAAATATTTTGGTTCATTTTAACGGAAACAAAGCGTGAACCGCTACCTACGCTTTTCGGCAAAAATTGGTTTTTGCTTTTCAGACCTTAAATTCAGGTCAGAACTGGACAAATGATGGCTCGTTAGAAAGCTTACAGATCATAGAACAATATCACATATAAAAATCCACAAAATATTTCGGTTCATTTTAACGGAAACAAAGCGTGAACCGCTACCTACACTTTTCGGCAAATATTGGTTTTTGCTTTTCAGACCTTAAATTCAGGTCAGAACTGGACGAATGATGGCTCATTAGAAAGCTTACAGATCATAGAAAAATATCACATATAAAAATCCACAAAATATTTCGGTTCATTTTAATGGAAACAAAGCGTGAACCACTACCTACGCTTTTCGGCAAAAATTGGTTTTTGCTTTTCAGACCTTAAATTCAGGTCAGAACTGGACAAATGATGGCTCGTTAGAAAGCTTACAGATCATAGAACAATATCACATATAAAAATCCACAAAATATTTCGGTTCATTTTAACGGAAACAAAGCGTGAACCGCTACCTACGCTTTTCGGCAAAAAATGGTTTTTCCTTTTCAGACCTTAAATTCAGGTCAGAACTGGACAAATGATGGCTCGTTAGAAAGCATACAGATCATAGAACAATATCACATAAAAAAATCCACAAAATATTTCGGTTCATTTTAACGGAAACAAAGCGTGAACCGCTACCTACGCTTTTCGGCAAAAATTGGTTTTTGCTTTTCAGAACTTAAATTCAGGTCAGAACTGGACAAATGATGGCTCGTTATAAAGCTTACAGATCATAGAACAATATCACATATAAAAATCCACAAAATATTTCGGTTCATTTTAACGGAAACAAAGCGTGAACCACTACCTACGCTTTTCGGCAAAAATTGGTTTTTGCTCTTCAGACCTTAAATTCAGGTCAGAACTGGACAAATGATGGCTCGTTAGAAATCTTACAGATCATAGAACAATATCACATATAAAAATCCACAAAATATTTCGGTTCATTTTAACGGAAACAAAGCGTGAACCGACCTACGCTTTTCGGCAAAAATTGGTTTTTGCTCTTCAGACCTTAAACTCAGGTCAGAACTTGACAAATGATGGCTCGTTAGAAATCTTACAGATCATAGAACAATATCACATATAAAAATCCAAAAAAAAATTCGGTTAATTTTAACGGAAACAAAGCGTGAACCGCTACCTACGCTTTTCGGCAAAAATTTGTTTTTGCTCTTCAGACCTTAAATTCAGGTCAGAACTGGACAAATGATGGCTCGTTATAAAGCTTACAGATCATAGAACAATATCACATATAAAAATTCACAAAATATTTCGGTTCATTTTAACGGAAACAAAGCGTGAACCACTACCTACGCTTTTCGACAATAATTGGTTTTTGCTTTTCAGACATTAAATTCAGGTCAGAACTGGACAAATGATGGCTCGTTAGAAATCTTACATATCATAGAACAATATCACATATAAAAATCCACAAAATATTTTGGTTAATTTTAACGGAAACAAAGCGTGAACCGCTACCTACTCTTTTCGGCAAAAAATGGTTTTTGCTTTTCAGACATTAAATTCAGGTCAGAACTGGACGAATGATGGCTCGTTAGAAAGCTTACAGATCATAGAACAATATCACATATAAAAATCCACAAAATATTTCGGTTAATTTTAACGGAAACAAAGCGTGAACCGCTACCTACGCTTTTCGGCAAAAATTGGTTTTTGCTTTTCAGACCTTAAATTCAGGTCAGAACTGGACAAATGATGGCTCGTTAGAAAGATTACAGATCATAGAACAATATCACATATAAAAATCCACAAAATATTTCGGTTCATTTTAACGGAAACAAAGCGTGAACCGCTACCTACGCTTTTCGACAATAATTGGTTTTTGCTTTTCAGACCTTAAATTCAGGTCAGAACTGGACAAATGATGGCTCGTTAGAAAGCTTACAGATCATAGAACAATATCACATATAAAAATCCACAAAATATTTCGGTTAATTTTAACGGAAACAAAGCGTGAACCGCTACCTACGCTTTTCGGCAAAAATTTGTTTTTGCTTTTCAGACCTTAAATTCAGGTCAGAACTGGACAAATGATGGCTCGTTAGAAAGCTTACAGATCATAGAACAATATCACATATAAAAATCCACAAAATATTTCGGTTCATTTTAACGGAAACAAAGCGTGAACCGCTACCTACGCTTTTCGGCAAAAATTGGTTTTTGCTTTTCAGACCTTAAATTCAGGTCAGAACTGGACAAATGATGGCTCGTTAGAAAGCTTACATATCATAGAACAATATCACATATAAAAATCCACAAAATATTTCGGTTCATTTTAACGGAAACAAAGCGTGAACCGCTACCTACGCTTTTCGACAATAATTGGTTTTTGCTTTTCAGACATTAAATTCAGGTCAGAACTGGACAAATGATGGCTCGTTAGAAAGCTTACATATCATAGAACAATATCACATATAAAAATCCACAAAATATTTTGGTTCATTTTAACGGAAACAAAGCGTGAACCGCTACCTACGCTTTTCGGCAAAAATTGGTTTTTGCTTTTCAGACCTTAAATTCAGGTCAGAACTGGACAAATGATGGCTCGTTAGAAAGCTTACAGATCATAGAACAATATCACATATAAAAATCCACAAAATATTTCGGTTCATTTTAACGGAAACAAAGCGTGAACCGCTACCTACACTTTTCGGCAAATATTGGTTTTTGCTTTTCAGACCTTAAATTCAGGTCAGAGATGGACGAATGATGGCTCGTTAGAAAGCTTACATATCATAGAACAATATCACATCTAAAAATCCACAATATATTTTGGTTCATTTTAACGGAAACAAAACGTGAACCGCTACCTACGCTTTTCGGAAAAAATTGGTTTTTGCTTTTCAGACCTTAAATTTAGGTCAGAACTTGACAAATGATGGCTCGTTAGAAAGCTTACAGATCATAGAACAATATCACATATAAAAATCCACAAAATATTTCGGTTCATTTTAACGGAAACAAAGCGTGAACCGCTACCTACGCTTTTCGGCAAAAATTGGTTTTTGCTTTTCAGACCTTAAATTCAGGTCATAACTGGACGAATGATGGCTCATTCGAAAGCTTACATATCATAGAACAATATCACATATAAAAATCCACAAAATATTTCGGTTCATTTTAACGGAAACAAAGCGTGAACCGCTACCTACGCTTTTCGGCAAAAATTGGTTTTTGCTTTTCAGACCTTAAATTCAGGTCATAACTGGACGAATGATGGCTCATTCGAAAGCTTACAGATCATAGAACAATATCACATATAAAAATCCACAAAATATTTCGGTTCATTTTAACGGAAACAAAGCGTGAACCGCTACCTACGCTTTTCGGCAAAAATTGGTTTTTGCTTTTCAGACCTTAAATTCAGGTCAGACCTTGACAAATGATGGCTCGTTAGAAAGCTTACAGATCATAGAACAATATCACATATAAAAATCCACAAAATATCTCGGTTCATTTTAACGGAAACAAAGCGTGAACCGCTACCTACGCTTTTCGGCAAAAATTGATTTTTGCTTTTCAGACCTTAAATTCAGGTCAGAACTGGACAAATGATGGCTCGTTAGAAAGCTTACAGATCATAGAACAATATCACATATAAAAATCCACAAAATATTTCGGTTCATTTTAACGGAAACAAAGCGTGAACCGCTACCTACGCTTTTCGACAATAATTGGTTTTTGCTTTTCAGACATTAAATTCAGGTCAGAACTGGACAAATGATGGCTCGTTAGAAATCTTACATATCATAGAACAATATCACATATAAAAATCCACAAAATATTTCGGTTAATTTTAACGGAAACAAAGCGTGAACCGCTACCTACTCTTTTCGGCAAAAAATGGTTTTTGCTTTTCAGACATTAAATTCAGGTCAGAACTGGACGAATGATGGCTCGTTAGAAAGCTTACAGATCATAGAACAATATCACATATAAAAATCCACAAAATATTTCGGTTAATTTTAACGGAAACAAAGCGTGAACCGCTACCTACGCTTTTCGACAATAATTGGTTTTTGCTTTTCAGACCTTAAATTCAGGTCAGAACTGGACAAATGATGGCTCGTTAGAAAGCTTACAGATCATAGAACAATATCACATATAAAAATCCACAAAATATTTCGGTTCATTTTAACGGAAACAAAGCGTGAACCGCTACCTACGCTTTTCGGCAAAAAATGGTTTTTCCTTTTCAGACCTTAAATTCAGGTCAGAACTGGACAAATGATGGCTCGTTAGAAAGCATACAGATCATAGAACAATATCACATAAAAAAATCCACAAAATATTTCGGTTCATTTTAACGGAAACAAAGCGTGAACCGCTACCTACGCTTTTCGACAATAATTGGTTTTTGCTTTTCAGAACTTAAATTCAGGTCAGAACTGGACAAATGATGGATCGTTATAAAGCTTACAGATCATAGAAAAATATCACATATAAAAATCCACAAAATATTTCGGTTCATTTTAACGGAAACAAAGCGTGAACCTACCTACGCTTTTCGACAATAATTGGTTTTTGCTTTTCAGACATTAAATTCAGGTCAGAACTGGACAAATGATGGCTCGTTAGAAATCTTACATATCATAGAACAATATCACATATAAAAATCCACAAAATATTTCGGTTAATTTTAACGGAAACAAAGCGTGAACCGCTACCTACGCTTTTCGACAATAATTGGTTTTTGCTTTTCAGACCTTAAATTCAGGTCAGAACTGGACAAATGATGGCTCGTTAGAAAGATTACAGATCACAGAACAATATCACATATAAAAATCCACAAAATATTTCGGTTCATTTTAACGGAAACAAAGCGTGAACCGCTACCTACGCTTTTCGACAATAATTGGTTTTTGCTTTTCAGACCTTAAATTCAGGTCAGAACTGGACAAATGATGGCTCGTTAGAAAGCTTACAGATCATAGAACAATATCACATATAAAAATCCACAAAATATTTCGGTTCATTTTAACGGAAACAAAGCGTGAACCGCTACCTACGCTTTTCGGCAAAAAATGGTTTTTCCTTTTCAGACCTTAAATTCAGGTCAGAACTGGACAAATGATGGCTCGTTAGAAAGCATACAGATCATAGAACAATATCACATAAAAAAATCCACAAAATATTTCGGTTCATTTTAACGGAAACAAAGCGTGAACCGCTACCTACGCTTTTCG
>NC_039358.1:244100211-244161398 GCF_003573695.1 Papaver somniferum | reverse complement strand
ACCCTGAACCCTGAACCCTGAACCCTGAACCCTGAACCCTGAACCCTGAACCCTGAACCCTGAACCCTGAACCCTGAACCCTGAACCCTGAACCCTGAACCCTGAACCCTGAACCCTGAACCCTGAACCCTGAACCCTGAACCCAGGGAAGTCATCGTTTACATTGAAAATAAGGATGAAACACCAATTGTTAACCTCCAAAATCCTAAATTTTTTCTTGTGTACTGTGGGTAACTGAAAGACAGAGGTAACAGAAAAATAATGAGGTCATTCCCACTTCTTATGAAGAAAATATGAGCAGAATAGTCGAAAAAGAGATTACACAAAACCTTGGGGGACAAAGAGAGTTATAAAAGTAGACAATATTTATAATAAGGGATATTTTGATTTTGGTGCCTATAAAATGGCACACCTTTTCCTTTGGTACCTAACTTTGTCAAAATTTGAGTTTGGTGAGGATCCCAATCAAGAAGTTGACTTATCGGATGACTGGTTGACCGTTCACAAGCTGTGTTGGAGCACAACTTGTTGCTCACCACCCTGCATACTTTTGTAAATAAATACGTGTATTTGTCAATAATTGTTTAAAAAATAATTATTTAATTTAACTAATTCACTAACACGGAACACGGTCGGGAAATCTGTCTAGAGCATTTTTCAAACACGGAACACGGTCGGGAAATCTGTCTAGAGCATTTTTCAAACACGTTACGAGCGTTCCAGAGAATTAAGGCTGACATAATCTGATTGCTATGCTAACTATGGATTTACAGAATATGGAAACAAATTTAAAGAATGCAATAATGATTAATTAGAAAAATGAATAGAGTCATTTACATGGATTCATTTGTTCAATATAATAATGGTTAGTTTGAAGGTTTAAGGAAACGATTATTGGGGTTTACATTAGAGATAGATTTTGGATGATTTTCCGGTAAACAATGAAGGGAGCTATGCTTATACTTTGGATTTAATTTTGTGTAAAATAGTGGTCAAATGAGAAAATAACAGTGGCTCAGTGTATGATTTGAGATTAGCAATGGAAGAAGATGGCGATGGTATTACGAGTGGAACCTAAAACCTCGTGAATGAAAATCAACAACTCTCATTTCTCAAACATGTAGTATGTTGAAGATAAGGTGCAGTTAGTGAATAAAACGAAGTTTAGAATTTCATTAGTCATTTCGTAATTTTAACTCTAAATAGGATGGTCAACACGGTCAATCAACGTCAATTCGTTGGCTGGGCACCAAACTCAGATTTTGACAAAGTTAGGCACCAAACGCAAAAGTGTACCATTTTATAGGCACCAAACTTAAAATATCCCTTCAAATAATGAACTTCCAATCTCTTAGAAAGGTCATAGAATACCTACAATGAAACATGGAAAGAAATAGATTAGGTTTGCAACCGTTAATAACTTCTCAATGATTCTAGGATCTTCTTAAATCTATATGATCATTGTAAAATTTAAAATAAAATATCATAAACACAAATGACTCAAGGAAGTCCACAGGCTTCGTTAGATGTCGGAACTCTATGATCAAGACCAAATCATGAAACAAAAAGACTCCCCTTTAATAGAAAATGTTTAAAAAAAATATTTCCGTCACAAATTACATGTCTAGAGGCTTGAGAGTCGAAAAAAGCTTGCATTTTGGATGCATTGACTCAAGGAAGTCTAGTGACTTCGTTAGAAGTCGAAATCCTTTTTTTAAAACCAAACTATAAACTAGATGAACTCATTTTTATTATAAAACTTTCTAATAAATGATTTCGGTAAAAAATAATACATTTAAAGGCTCTATGTGTTATGAAAATTGCATTTCTACGTATGTTGATTCAAAAAATAAAGAGGGAAGTCATCCCTTACATTGAAAATAAGGATGAAACACCAATTGTTAATCGCCCAAATCCTAAATTTTTTCTTGTATACTTTGGGGAACTGAAATACAGAGGTAACAGAAAATGAATGAGGTCATTCCCACTACGTATGAAGAAGTTATGAGCAAAATAGTCGAAAAAGAGATTACAAAAAACCTTGGGGGACAAAGACATTTATATAAGTAGACAATATTTATAATAAGGGATATTTTGAGTTTGGTGCCTATAAAATGGCACATATTTGCCTTTGTTACCTAACTTTTTCAGAATTTGAGTTTGGTGAGGATCCCAATCAAGCAGTTGACTTGTCGGATGACTGGTTGACCGTTCACAAGCTGTGTTGGAGCATAACTTGTTGCTCGGCCCCCTGCCAACTTTTGTAAATAAATACGTGTATTTGTCAATAATTGTTTAAACAATAAATATTTAATTTAACTAATTCACTAACACGGACCACATTAGGGAAATGTCACTAGAGCATTTTTGAAACACGTTACGAGCGTTCCAGAGAAATCAGGCTGACATACTCTGATTGCCACGGTAACTATGGGTTTACGGAAAATGGAAACATATTTAAAGAATACAATAATGATTAATTTGGAAAATGAGTAGAGTCATTTACATGGATTCATTTGTTCAATACAATAATGGTTAGTTTGAAGGTTTAAGGAAACGATTACTGGTTACATTAGAGATAGGTTTTGGATGATTTACGGGTAAACAATGAAGGGAACTATGCTTATACTTTGGATTTAATTTTGTGTAAACTGGTGGTCATATGAGAAAATAACAGTAGCTCAGTGCATGATTTGAGATTAGCAATGAAAGAAGATAGCGATGGTATTACGAGTGGAACCTAAAACCTCGTGAATGAAAATCAACAAATCTCATTTCTCAAACATGGAGTATGTACAAGATAAGGTGCAGTTAGTGAATAAAACGAAGTTTAGAATTTCATTAGTCATTTCGCAATTTTAACTTTAAATAGGATGGTCAACACGGTCAATCAACGTCAATTCGTTGATTGGGCACCAAACTCAGATTTTGACAAAGTTAGGCACCAAACGCAAAAGTCTACCATTTTATAGGCACCAAACTCAAAATATTCCTTCAAATAATGAACTTCTAATCTCTTAAAAAGGTCATAGATTAGCCATAATGAAACATGGAAAGAAGGAGGCAAGGTTTGCAACCGTTAGAAACTTCTTAACGATTCTAGGATCTTCTTTACGCTAGATAATCATTGCAAAATTTTAATAAAATATCATAAACACAAATGACTCAAGGAAGTCCACAGACTTCGTTAGATGTCGGAAATCTATGATGAAGACCAAATCATGAAAGAGAAAAACTCCCCTTTAATAGAAAATGTTCAGAAAAAATATTTCCTTCACAAATTACATGTCTAGAGGCTTGAGAGTCGAAAAAAGCTTGCATTTTGGATGCATTGACTCAAGGAAGTCTAGTGACTTCGTTAGAAGTCGAAATCCTTTTTTTAAAACCAAACTATAAACTAGATGAACTCAGTTTTATTATAAAATTTTCTAAAAATTAATGTTTTAAAAAATAATACATTTAAAGGATCGACATGTTATGCAAATTGCATTTCGACGAATGTTGATTCCAAATATAAAGAGGGAAGTCATCCTTTACATTGAAAATAAAGATGAAACTATAATTTTTAATCGCCCAAATCCTCAATTTTTCTTGTATACTATGGGGAACTGAATGACAGAGGTAACAGAAAAATAATGAGGCCATTCCCACTTCGTATGAAGAAGTTATGGGAAAAATAGTCGAAAAAGAGATTACACAAAACCTTGGGGGACAAAGAGAGTTATATAAGTAGACAATATTTATAATAAGGGATATTTTGAGTTTTGTGCCTATAAAATGGCACACCTTTGCCTTTGGTACCTAACTTTGTGAGAATTTGAGTTTGGTGAGGATCCCAATCAAGCAGTTGACTTATCGGATGACTGGTTGACCGTTCACAAGCTGTGTTGGAGCACAAGTTGTTGCTCGCCCCCTGCCAACTTTTGTAAATAAATACGTGTATTTTTCAAGAATTGTTTAAACAATAATATTTAATTTAACTAATTCACTAACACGGACCACATTAGGTAAATATCTCTAGACCATTTTTCACACACGTTATAAGGTTCCAGAGAAATAAGGCTGACATACTCTGATTGCCATGGTAACTGTGGACTTACAAAAAAAGGAAACAAATTTAAAGAATACAATAATAATTAATTTGGAAAATGGATAGATCCATTTATATGGATTCATTTGTTCAATACAATAATGGTTAGTTTGAAGGTTTAAGGAAACGATTATTGAGGTTTACATTAGAGATAGGTTTTGGATGATTTACGGGAAAACAATGAAGGGAGCTATGCTTATACTTTGGATTTAATTTTGTGTATATTGGTGGTCATATGAGAAAATAACTGTAGCTCAGTGCATGATTTGAGATTAGGAATGGAAGAAGATGGCGATGGTATGAAGAGTGCAACCTAAAACCTCGCGAATGAAAATCAACAATTCTCATTTCTCAAACATGGAGTATGTAGAAGATAAGGTGCAGTTAGTGAATAAAACGAAGTTTAGAATTTTATTTGTCATTTCACAATTTTAACTCTAAATAGGATTGTCAACACGGTCAATAAACGTCAATTTGTTGACTGGTCACCAAACTCAAATTTTGACAAAGTTAGGTACCAAACGCAAAAGGCTACCATTTATAGGCACCAAACTCAAAATATCCCTTCAAATAATGAACTTACAATCTCTTAAAAAGGTCACAGATTACCTATAATAAACCATGGAAAGAAGGAGAAAAGTTTTGCAACCGTTAATAACTTCTCAACGATTCTAGGATCTTCTGTAATCTAGATAATCATTGCAAAATTTGAATAAAATATCATAAACACAAATGACTCAAGGAAGTCCACATGCTTCGTTAGATGTCGGAACTCTATGATCAAGACAAAACCATGAAACAAAAAGACTCCCCTTTAATAAAAAATGTTCAGAAAAAATATTTCCGTCAACAATTACATGTCTAGAGGCTTGAGAGTCGAAAATAGCTTTCCTTTTGGATGCATTGACTCAAGGAAGTCTATTGACTTTGTTAGAAGTCGAAATCCTTTTTTTAAAACCAAACTATAAACTAGATGAACTCCGTTTTATTATAAAATTTTCTAAAAAATGATTGCGGTAAAAAAATAATACATTTCAAGGCTCTACATTTTTTGCAAATTGCATTTCTACGTATGTTGATTCCAAAAATAAATAGGGGAGTCATCCTTTACATTGAAAATAAGGATGAATCACCAATTTTTAATCCCTCAAATCCTCAAATTTTTCTTGCATACTATGGGGAACTTAAAGACAGTGGTAACATAAAAAGAATGAGGTCATTCCCACTTCGTATGAAAAAGTTATGGGCAAAATAGTCGAAAAAGAGATTACACAAAACCTTGAGGGACAAAGAGAGTTATATAAGTAGACAATATTTATAATAAGTGATATTTTGAGTTTGGTGCCTATAAAATGGCACACCTTTTCATTTGGTACCTAACTTTGTCAGATTTGAGTTCGGTGAGGATCCCAATCAAGTAGTTGACTTATCGGATGACTTGTTGACCATTCACAAGCTGTTTTGGAGCACAACTTGTTGCTCGGCCCCCTTGCCACTTTTGTAAATAAATAAGTGTCTTTGTCAATAATTTTTTAAACAATAATTATTTAATTTAAATAATTCACTAACACGGACCACATTAGGGAAATCTCTCTTGAGCAATTTTAAAACACGTTACGAGCGTTCCAGAGAAATAATGCTGACATAATCTAATTGCCATGGTAACTATGGATTTACAGAAAAATGGAAACAAATTTAAAGAATACAATAATGATTAATTTGAAAAATTAATAGAGTCATTTACATGGATTCATTTGTTCAATAAATTAATTGTTAGTTTGAAGTTTTAAGGAAACGATTATTGGGGTTTACATTAGAGATAGGTTTTGGATGATTTACGGTTAAACAATGAAGGGATCTATGCTTATACTTTGGATTTAATTTTGTGTAAACTGGTGGTCATTTGAGAAAATAACAGTAGCTCAGTGCATGATTTGAGATTAGCAATGGTAGAAGATGGCGATGATATTACGAGTGGAACTTAAAACCTCGTGAATGAAAAACAACAACTCTCATTTCTCAAACATGGAGTATATTGAAGATAAGGTGCAATTAGTGAATAAAATGAATTTTAGAATTTTATTAGTCATTTCACAATTTTAACTTTAAATAGGATGGTCATCACGGTCAATCAACGTCACTTCGTTGATTGGGCACCAAACTCAGATTTTGACCAAGTTAGGCACCAAACGCAAAAGTGTACCATTATATAAGCACCAAATTCAAAATATCCCTTCAAATAATGAACTTTTAATCTCTTAAAAAGGTCACAGATTACCTATAATCAAACATGGAAAGAAGGATATAAGGTTTGCAACCGTTAATAACTTCTCAACGATTCTAGGATCTTCTGTAAACTAGATAATCATTGCAAAATTTGAATAAAATATCATAAACACAAATGACTCTAGGAAGTCCACCGGCTTTGTTAGATGTCGGAACTCTATGATCAAGACCAAATCATGAAACAGAAAAACTCCCCTTTAATAGAAAATGTTCTAAAAAAATATTTGCGTTATAAATAACATGTCTAGAGGCTTGAGAGTCGAAAAAAGCTTGCAGTTTGGATGCATTGACTCAAGGAAGTCTAGTGACTTCGTTAGAAGGCGAAATTCATTTTTTAAAATCAAACTATAAACTAGATGAACTCAGTTTTATTATAAAATTTTCTAAAAATTGATTGCGGTAAAAAATAATACATTTAAAGGCTCTACATGTTATGCAAATTGCATTTCTACGTATGTTGATTCCAAAAATAAAGAGGGAAGTCATCCTTTACATTGAAAATAAGGATGAAACACCAATTGTTAATCGCCGAAATCCTAAATTTTTTCTCGTATACTGTGGGGAACTGAAAGACAGAGGTAACAGAAAAAGAATGAGGTCATTCCCACTTCGTATGAAGAAGTTATGGGCAAAATAGTCGAAAAAGATATTACACAAAACCTTGGGGGAAAAAGAGTGTTATATAAGTAGACAATATTTATAATAAGGTATATTTTTATTTTGGTTCCTATAAAATGGCACACCTTTTCCTTTGGTACCTAACTTTGTCAGAATTTGAGTTTTGTGAGGATCCCAATCAAGCAATTGACTTATCGGATGACTAATTGACCGTTCACAAGCTGTGTTGGAGCACAACTTGTTGCTCGCCCCCCTGCCCACTTTTGTAAATAAATACGTGTATTTGTCAATAATTGTTTAAACAATAATTATTTAATTTAACTAATTCACTAACACGGACCACTTTAGGGAAATCTCTCAAGAGCATTTTTCAAACACGTTACGAGCGTTCTAGAGAATTAAGGCTGACATACACTGATTGCCATGGTTACTATGAATTTACAGAAAATGGAAACAAATTCAAAGAATACAATAATGATTAATTTGAAAATTGAATAGAGTCATTTACATGGATTAATTTTTTCAATAAAATAATGGTTAATTTTAAGGTTTAAGGAAACGATTATTGGGGTTTACATTAGAGATAGGTTTTGGATGGTTTACGGGTAAATAATGAAGGGAGCTATGCTTATACTTTGGATTTAATTTTGTGTAAACTGGTGGTCATTTGAGAAAATAACAGTAGCTCAGTGTATGATGTGAGATTAGCAACGGAAGAAGATGCCGATGGTATTAAGAGTGGAACCTAAAACCTCGTGAATGAAAATTAACAACTCTCATTTCTCAAACATGGAGTGTGTAGAAGATAAGGTGCAGTTAGTGAACAAAACGAAGTTTAGAATTTTATTAGTCATTTCAAAATTTTAACTCTAAATAGGATGGTCAACACGGTCAATCAACGTCAATTCTTTGACTGGGCACCAAACTCAGATTTTGACAAAGTTAGGCACCTTCGCAAAAGTGTACTACTTTATAGGCACCAAACTCAAAATATCCCTTCAAATAATGAACTTCTAATCTCTTAAAAAGGTCACAGATTACCTATATTCAAACATGGAAAGAAGGAGATAAGGTTTGCAACCGTTAATAACTTCCCAACGATTCTAGGATTTTCTGTAAGCTAGATAATCATTGCAACATTTGAATAAAATATCATAACCACAAATGACTCAAGGAAGTCCGCAGGCTTCGTTAGATGTCGGAACTCTATGATCAAGACATAATCATGAAACTGAAAGACTCCCCTTTAATAGAAAATGTTCTAAAAAAAATATTTTCGTCAAAAATTACATGTCGAGAGGCTTGAGAGTCGAAAAAAACTTGCATTTTGGATGCATTGACTCAAGGAAGTCTAGTTACATCGTTAGAAGTCGAAATCCTTTTTTTAAAACCAAACTATATACTACATGAACTCAGTTTTATTATAAAATTTTCTAAAAATTAATTGTGGTAAAAAATAATACATTTAAAGGCTCTACATGTTATGCAAATTTCATTTCTACGTATGTTGATTCCATAAATAAAGAGGGAAGTCATCCTTTACATTGAAAATAAGGATGAAACACCAATTGTTAATAGCCCAAATCCTATAAATTTTCTTGTATACTGTGGGAAACTGAAAGATAGAGGTAACAGAAAAAAGAATGAGGTCATTCCAACTTCGTATGAAGAAGTTATTGGCAAAATAGTCGAAGAAGATATTACACAAAACCTTGGAGGACAAAGAGAGTTATATAAGTAGACAATATTTATAATAAGGAATATTTTGAGTTTGGTGCCTATAAAATGGCACACCTTTGACTTTTGTACCTAACTTTGTCAGAATTTGAGTTTTGTGAGGATCCCAATCAAGCAGTTGACTAATCGGATGACTGGTTGACCGTTCACAAGCTGTGTTGGAGCACAACTTGTTGCTCGCTCCCCTGCCAACTTTTGTAAATAAATACGTGTATTTGTCAATAATTGTTTAAACAATATTTATTTAATTTAACTAATTCACTAACACGGACCACATTAGGGAAATCTCTCTAGAGCATTTTTCAAACACGTTACGAGCTTTCCAGAGAAATAGGGCTGGCATAATAGGATTGCCATGGTAACTATGGATTTACAAAAAAATGGAAACAAATTTAAAGAATGCAATAATGACTAATTTGAAAAATGAATAGAGTCATTTACATGGATTCATTTGTTCAATAATATAATGGTTAGTTTGAATGTTTAAGAAAACGATTATTGGGGTTTACATTAGAGATAGGTTTTGGATGATTTACGGGTAAACAATGAAGGGAGCTATGCTTATACTTTGGATTTAATTTTGTGTAAACTGGTGGTCATTTGAGAAAATAACAGTAGCTCAGTGTATGATTTGAGATTAGCAATGGAAGAAGATGGCGATGGTATTAAGAGTGGAACCTAAAACTTCGTGAATGAAAATCAACAACTCTCATTTCTCAAACCTGGAGTATGTAGAAGATAAGGTACAGTTAGTGAATAAAACAAAGTTTAGAATTTTATTAGTCATTTCACAATTTTAACTCTAAATAGGATGATCAACACGGTCCATCAACGTCAATTCGTTGACTGGACACCAAACTCAGATTTTGACAAAGTTAGGCACCAAACGCTAAAGTGTACCATTTTATAGGCACCAAACTCAAAATATCCCTTCAAATAATGAACTTCTAATCTCTTAAAAAAGTCACAGATTACCTATAATCAAACATGGAAAGAAGGAGATAAGGTTTGCAACCGTTAATAACTTCTCAACGATTCTAGGATCTTCTGTAAGCTAAATAATCATTGCAAAATTTGAATAAAATATCATAAACACAAATGACTCAAGGAAGTCCACAGGCTTCGTTAGATGTCGTAACTCTATGATAAAGACCAAATCATGAAAAAGAAAGACTCCCCTTTTATAGAAAATGTTCTAAAAAATATTTCCGTCACAAATTACATGTCTAGAGGCTTGAGAGTCGAAAAAAGATTGCATTTTGGATGCATTGACTCAATGAAGTCTAGTGACTTTGTTAGAAGTCGAAATCCTTTTTTTAAAACCAAACTATAAACTAGATGAACTCATTTTTATTATAAAATTTTCTATAAAATGATTGCGGTAAAAAATAATACATTTAAAGGCTCTACTTGTTATGCGAATTGCATTTCTACGTATGTTGATTCCAAAAATAAAGAGGGAAGTCATCCTTTACATTGAAAATAAGGATGAAACACCAATTTTTAATCTCCCAAATCCTAAAAATTTTCTTTTATACTGTGAAGAACTGAAAGACAGAGGTAGCAAAAAAAAAATGAGGTCATTCGCACTTCGTATGAAGAAGTTATGAGCAAAATAGTCGAAAAAGAGATCACACAAAACCTTGGGGGGCAAAGAGAGTATATAAGTAGACAATATTTATAATAAGGTATATTTTGAGTTTGGTGCCTATAAAATGGCACACCTTTTCCTTTGGTACCTCTTTTTCAGAATTTGAGTTTGGTGAGGATCCCAATCAAGCAGTTGACCTATCGGATGACTGGTTGACTGTTCACAAGCTGTATTGGAGCACAACTTGTTGCTCGCCACCCTGCAATATTTTGTAAATAAATATGTGTATTTGTCAATAATTTAACTAATTCACTAACACGTACCACGATAGGGAAATCTCTCTAGAGCATTTTTCAAACACGTTACGAGCGTTCTAGAGAAATAAGGCTGACATAATCTGATTGCAATGGTAACTACGGATTTACAGAAAATGGATCAAATTTAAAGAATACAATAATGATTAATTAAAAAAATGAATAGAGTCATTTACATGGATTCATTTGTTCAATATAATAATGGTTAGTTTGAAGGTTTAAGGAAACGATTATTGGGGTTTACATTAGAGATAGATTTTGGATGATTTACGTGTAAACAATGGAGGAAGCTATGCTTATAATTTGGATTTAATATTTTGTAAACTGGTGGTCATATGAGAAAATAACAGTAGCTAAGTGTATGATTTGAGATTAGCAATGGAAGAAGATGGCGATGGTATTAAGAGTGGAACCTAAACCTCGTGAATGAAAATCAACAACTCTCATTTCTCAAACATGGAGTATGCTGAAGATAGTGGATAAAACGAAGTTTAGAATTTTATTAGTCATTTCACAATTTTAACTTTAAATAGTATGGTCAACAGGGTCAATCAACGTCAATTCGTTGACTGGCCACCAAACTCAGATTTTGACAAAGTTAGGCACCAAAAGCAAAAGTATACCATATTATAGGCACCAAACTAAAAATATCCCTTCAAAATTATGAACTTCTATTCTCTTAAAAAGGTCACAAATGACCTATAATCAAACACGGAAAGAAGGAGATAAGGTTTGCAACCGTTAATAACTTCTCAACGATTCTAGGATCTTCTGAAAGCTAGATAATCATTGCAAAATTTGAATAAAATATCATAAACACAAATGACTCAAGGAAGTCCACAGGCTTCGTTAGATGTCGGAACTCTATTATCAACACCAAATCATGAAACAGAAAGACTCCCCTTTAATAGAAAATGTTTAGAAAAAATATTTCCGTCACAAATTACATGTCTAGAGGCTTGAGAGTCGAAAAAAGCTTGCATTTTGGATGCATTGACTCAAGGAAGTCTAGTGACTTCGCTAGAAGTCGAAATCCTTTTTTTAAAACCAAACTATAAACAAGATGAACTTAGTTTTATTATAAAATTTTCTAAAAAATGATTGCGGTAAAAAATAATACATTTAAAGGCTCTAAATGTTATGCAAATGGCATTTCTACGTATGTTGATTCCAAAAATAAAAAGGGAAGTCATTGTTTACATTGAAAATAAGGATGAAACACCAATTGTTAACCGCCAAAATCCTAAAAATTTTCTTGTGTACTGTGGGTAACTGAAAGACAGAGGTAACAGAAAAATAATGAGGTCATTCCCACTTCGTATGAAGAAGATATGAGCAGAATAGTCGAAAAAGAGATTACACAAAACCTTGGGGGACAAAGAGAGTTATAAAAGTAGTAATATTTATAATAAGGGATATTTTGATTTTGGTGCCTATAAAATGGCACACCTTTGCCTTTGGTACCTAACTTTGTCAAAATTTGAGTTTGGTGAGGATCCCAATCAAGAAGTTGACTTATCGGATGACTGGTTGACCGTTCACAAGCTGTGTTGGAGCACAACTTGTTGCTCGCCACCCTGCATACTTTTGTAAATAAATACGTGTATTTGTGAATAATTCTTTAAACAATAATTATTTAATTTAATTAATTCACAAACACGGACCACATTAGGGAAATATCTCTTGAGCATTTGTCAAACACGTTACGAGCGTTCCAGAGAAATAAGGCTGACATAAGCTGATTGCAATGGTAACTACGGATTTACAGAAAATGGATCAAATTTAAAGAATACAATAATGATTAATTTGAAAAATGAATAGAGTCATTTACATGGATTCATTGGTTCAATATAATAATTGTTAGTTTGAAGGTTTAAGGAAACGATTATTGGGGTTTACATTAGAGATACGTTTTAGATGATTTACGGGTAAACAATGAGGGGATCTATGCTTATAATTTGGATTTAATTTTGTGTAAACTGGTGCACATTTGAGAAAATAACAGTAGGTCACTGTATGATTTGATATTAGCAATGGAAGAAGATGGCGATGGTATTAAGAGTGGAACCTAAAACCTCGTGAATGAAAATCAACAACTCTCATTTCTCAAACATGGAGCATGTATAAGATAAGGTGCAGTTAGTGAATTAAACGAAGTTTAGAATTTTATTAGTCATTTCGCAATTTTAACTCTAAATAGGATGGTTAACATGGTCAATTAACGTCAATTCGTTGACTGGGCACCAAACTCAGATTTTGACAAAGATATGCACCAAACGCAAAAGTGTACCATTTTATAGGCACCAAACTTAAAATATCCCTTCAAATAATGAACTTCCAATCTCTTAAAAAAGGTCATAGAATACCTATAATGAAACATGGAAAGAAATATATGAGGTTTGCAACCGTTAATAATTTCTCAACGATTCTAGGATCTTCTTTAAGCTATATGATCATTGCAAAATTTGAATAAAATATCATAAACACAAATGACTCAAGGAAGTCCACATGCTTCGTTAGATTTCGGAACTCTATGATCAAGACCAAATCATGAAACAGAAAGACTTCCCTATAATAGAAAATGTTGAGAAAAAATATTTCCATCACAAATTACATGTCTAGGGCTTGAAAGTCGAAAAAAGCTTGCATTTTTGGATGCATTGACTCAAGGAAGTCTAGTGACTTCGTTAGAAGTCGAAATTATTTTTTTAAAAACAAATTATAAACTAGATGAAATCAGCTTTATAATAAAATTTTCAAAAAAATGATTGCGGTAAAAAATAATACATTAAAAGGCTCTACATGTTATGCAAATTGCATTTCTAAGTATGTTGATTCCAAAAATAAAGAGGGAAGTCATCCTTTAAATTGAAAATAAGGATGAAACACCAATTGTTAATCTCCCAAATCATAAATTTTTTATTGTATACTGTGGGGAACTGAAAAACAGAGGTAACAGAAAAAGAATGAGGTCATTCCCACTTCGTATGAAGAAGTTATGGGCAAAATAGTCGAAAAAGAGATTACACAAAACCTTGGGGGACATAGATAGTTATATCAGTAGACAATATTTATAAAAATGGATATTTTTAGTTTGGTGCCTAACTTTGTCAGAAATTGATTTTGGTGAGGATCCCAATCAAGCAGTTGACTTATCGGATGACTGGTTGACCGTTCACAAGCTGTGTTGGAGCACAACTTGTTGCTCGGCCCCCTGCCAACTTTTGTAAATAAAAATGTGTATTGGTCAATAATTGTATAAACAATAATATTTAATTTAACTAATTCACTAACACGGACCACATTAAGGAAATCTCTCTAGAGCATTTTTCAAACACGTTACGAGCGTTCCAGAGAAATAAGGCTGACATACTCTGAGTGCCAAGGTAACTATGGGTTTACAAAATATGGAAACAAATTTAAATAATACAATAATGATTAATTTGGAAAATGAATAGAGTCATTTACATGGATTCATTTGTTCAATACAATAATGGTTAGTTTGAAGGTTTAAGGAAACGATTATTGGGGTTTACATTAGAGATAGGTTTTGGATGATTTACGGGTAAACAATGAAGGGAGCTATGCTTATACTTTGGATTTAATTTTGTGTAAACTGTTGGTCATATGTGAAAATAACAGTAGCTCAGTGCATGATTTGAGATTAGCAATGAAAGAAGATGGCGATGGTATTAAGAGTGGAACCTAAAACCTCGTGAATGAAAATCAACAACTCTCATTTCTCAAACATGGAGTATGTAGAAGATAAGGTGCAGTTAGTGAATAAAACTAAGTTTAGAATTTCATTAGTCATTTCGCAATTTTAACTCTAAATAGGATGGTTAACACGGTCAATTAACGTCAATTCGTTGACTGGGCACCAAACTCAGATTTTGACAAAGTTAGGCACCAAACGCAAAAGTGTACCATTTTATAGGGACCAAACTTAAAATATCCCTTCAAATAATGAACTTCCAATCTCTTAAAAAGGTCATAGAATACCTATAATGAAACATGGAAAGAAATATATGAGGTTTTCAACCGTTAATAACTTCTCAACGATTCTAGGATCTTCTTTAAGCTATATGATCATTGCAAAATTTGAATAAATATCATAAACACAAATGACTCATGGAAGTCTACAGGTTTCGTTAGATGTCGGGACTCTATGATCAAGACCAAATCATGAAACAAAAAGACTTCCCTTTAATAGAAAATGTTCAAAAAAAATATTTCCGTCACAAATTACATGTCTAGAGGCTTGAGAGTCGAAAAAAGCTTGCATTTTGGATGCATTGACTCAAGGAAGTCTAGTGACTTCGTTAGAAGTCGAAATCCTTTTTTTAAAACCAAACTATAAACTAGATGAGCTCATTTTTATTATAAAACTTTCTAATAAATGATTTCGGTAAAAAATAATACATTTAAAGGCTCTACGTGTTATGCAAATTGCATTTCTACGTATGTTGATTCCAAAAATTAAGAGGGAAGTCATCCTTTACGTTGAAAATAAAGATGGAACATCAATTGTTAATCGCCCAAATCCTAAAAAAAATTTTGTATACTGTGGGGAACTGAAAGACAGAGGTAACAGAAAATGAATGAGGTCATTCCCACTTCGTATGAAGAAGTTATGAGAAAAATAGTCGTAAAAGAGATTACACAAAACCTTGGGGGACAAAGACATTGATATAAGTAGACAATATTTATAATAAGGGATATTTTGAGTTTGGTGCCTATAAAATGGCACATCTTTGCCTCTGTTACCTAACTTTGTCAGAATTTGAGTTTGGTGAGGATCCCAATCAAGCAGTTGACTTGTCGGATGACTGGTTGACCGTTCACAAGCTTTGTTGGAGCACAACTTGTTGCTCGGCCCCCTTCCAACTTTGTAAATAAATACGTGTATTTTTCAATAATTGTTTAAACAATAAATATTTAATTTAACTAATTCACTAACACGGACCACATTAGGGAAATTTCTCTAGAGCATTTTTCAAACACGTTACGAGCGTTCCAGAGAAATACGGCTGACATACTCTGATTGCCATGGTAACTATGGGTTTACAGAAAATAGAAACAAATTTAAAGAATACAATAATGATTAATTTGTAAAATGAATGGAGTCATTTACATGGATTCATTTGTTCAATACAATAATGGTTAGTTTGAAGGTTTAAGGAAACGATTATTGGGGTTTACATTAGAGATAGGGTTTGGATGATTTACGGGTAAACAATGAAGGGAGCTATACTTATACTTTGGATTTAATTTTGTGTAAACTGGTGGTCATATGAGAAAATAACAGTAGCTCAGTGCATGATTTGAGATTAGCAATGGAAGAAGATGGCGATGGTATGAAGAGTGGAACCTAAACCTCGTGAATGAAAATCAACAACTCTCATTTCTCAAACATGGAGTATGTAGAAAATAAGGTGCAGTTAGTGAATAAAACGAAGTTTAAAATTTTATTAGTCATTTCACAATTAACTCTAAATAGGATGGTCATCACGGTCAATCAACGTCAATTCGTTGACTTGGCACCAAACTCAGATTTTGACAAAGTTAGGCACCAAACGCAAAAGTCTACCATTTTATAGGCACCAAACTCAAAATATTCCTTCAAATAATGAACTCCTAATCTCTTAAAAAGGTCACAGATTACCTATAATGAAACATGGAAAGAAGGAGATAAGGTTTTCAACCGTTAATAACTTCTCAACGATTCTAGGATCTTCTTTAAGCTAGATAATCATTGCAAAATTTGAATAAAATATCATAAACACAAATGACTCAAGGAAGTCCACATGCTTCGTTAGATGTCGGAACTCTATGATTAAGACCAAATCATGAAACAGAAAGACTCCCCTTTAATTGAAAATGTTCAGAAAAAATATTTCCGTCACATATTACATGTTTAGAGGCTTGAGAGTCGAAAAAATCTTGCATTTTGGATGCATTGACTCAAGGAAGTCTAATGACTTCGTTTGAAGTCGAAATCCATTTTTTAAAACAAAACTATAAACTAGATGAACTCAGTTTTATTATAAAATTTTCTAAAAAATGATTGCGGTAAAAAATAATACATTTAAAGGCTCTACATGTTATGCAAATTTCATTTCTACGTATGTTGATTCCAAAAATAAAGAGGGAAGTCATCCTTTACGTTTAAAATAAGTATGAAACACCAATTTTTAATCGCCCAAATCCTAAGATTTTTCTTTTATACTGTGGGGAACTGAAAGACAGAGGTAATAGAAAAAGAATGAGGCCATTCCCACTTCGTATGAAGAAGTTATGAGCAACATAGTCGAAAAAGAGATTACACAAAACCTTGGGGACAAAGGGAGTTATATAAGTAGACTATATTTATAATAAGGTATATTTTGAGTTTGGTGCTTATAAAATGGCACACCTTTTCCTTTGGTACCTAACTTGGTCAGAATTTGAGTTTGGTGAGGATCCCAATCAAGCAGTTGACTTATCGGATGACTGGTTGACCGTTCACAAGCGGTGTTGGAGCACAACTTATTGCTCGCCACCCTGCATACTTTTGTAAATAAATACGTGTATTTGTCAATAATTTTTTAATTTAACTAATTCACTAACACGGACCACGGTAGGGAAATCTCTCTAGAGCATTTTTCAAACACGTTACGAGCGTTCAAGAGAAATAAGGCTGACATAATCTGATTTCCATGGTAACTATGGGTTTACAGAATATGGAAACAAATTTAAGGAATACAATAATGATTAATTTGAAAAATGAATAGAGTCATTTACATGGATTCATTTGTTCAATACAATAATGGTTAGTTTGAAGGTTTAAGGAAACGATTATTGGGGTTTACATTAGAGATAGGTTTTGGATGATTTACGGGTAAACATTGAAGGGAGCTATGCTTATAATTTGGATTTAATTTTTTGTAAACTGGTGGTCATATGACAAAATAACAGTAGCTCAGTGTATGGTTTGAGATTAGCAATGAAAGAAGATGGCGATGGTATTAATAGTGGAACCTAAACCTCGTGAATGAAAATCAACAACTCTCATTTCTCAAACATGAAGAGTGTAGAAGATAAGGTACAGTTAGTGAATAAAACGAAGTTTAGAATTTATTAGTCATTTTACAATATTAACTCTAAATAGGATGGTCAACACGGTCAATAAACATCAATTCGTTGACTGTCACCAAACTCAAATTTTGATAAAGTTAGGCACCAAATGCAAAAGTCTACCATTTTATAGGCACCAAACTCAAAATATTCCTTCAAATAATGAACTTCTAATCTCTTAAAAAGGTCACAGATTACCTATAGTGAAACATGGAAAGAAGGAGATAAGGTTTGCAACCGTTAATAACTTCTCAACGATTCTAGGATCTTCTGTAAGCTAAATAATCATTGCAAAATTTGAATAAAATATCATAAACACAAATGACTCAAGGAAGTATACAGACTTCGTTAGATGTGGGAACTCTATGATCAAGACCAAATCATGAAACACAAAGACTACCCTTTAATAGAAAATGTTCAGAAAAAATATTTTCGTCACAAATTACATGTCTAGAGGCTTGAGAGTCGAAAAAAGCTTGCATTTTGGATGCATTGACTCAAGGAAGTCTAGTGACTTCGTTAGAAGTCAAAATCCTTTTTTTAAAACCAAACTATAAACTAGATGAACTCAGTTTTATTATAATAGTTTCTAAAAAATGATTGCGGTAAAAAAATAATACATTTAAAGGCTCTACATGTTATGCAAATTTCATTTCTACGTATGTTGATTCCAAAAATAAAGAGGGAAGTCATCCTTTACATTGAAAATAAGGATGAAACACCAATTGTTAATCGCCCAAATTCTAAAATTATTCTTGTATACTATGGGGAACTGAAAGACAGAGGTAACAGAAAAAGAATGAGGCCATTACCACTTCGTATGAAGAATTTATGAGCAAAAAAGTCGAAAAAGAGATTACACAAAACCTTGGGGGACAAAGAGAGTTATATAAGTAGCTCAGTGCATGAATTGAGATTAGCAATGGAAGAAGATGGCGATGGTATTAAGAGTGGAACCTAAACCTCGTGAATGAAAATCAACAACTCTCATTTCTCAAACATGGAGTATGTAGAAGATAAGGTGCAGTTAGTGAATAAAACGAAGTTTAGAATTTTATTAGTCATTTCACAATTTTAACTCTAAATAGGATGGTCAACAGGGTCAATCAACGTCAATTCGTTGACTGGGCACCAAACTAAGATTTTGACAAAGTTAGGCACCAAACGCAAAAGTGTACCATTTTATAGGCACCAAACTCAAAATATCCCTTCAAATAATGAACTTCTAATCTCTTAAAAAGGTCACAGATTACCTATAATAAAACATGGAAAGAAGGAGATAAGGTTTGCAACCGTTAATAACTTCTCAACGATTCTAGGATCTTCTGTAAGCTAGATAATCATTGCAATAATTGAATAAAATATCATAAACACAAATGACTCAAGGAAGTCCACAGGCTTCGTTAGATGTCGGAACTCTATGATCAACACCAAATCATGAAACAGAAAGACTCCCCTTTAAAGAAAATGTTCAATTACTGTCTAGAGGCTTGAGAGTCGAAAAAAGCTTGCATTTTTGATGCATTGACTCAAGGAAGTCTAGTGACTTCGTTAGAAGTCAAAATCATTTTTTTAAAACCAAACTATAAACTAGATGAACTCAGTTTTATTATAAAATTTTCTAAAAAATGATTATGGTAAAAAATAATATATTTAAAGGCTCTACATGTTATGCAAATTGCATTTCTACGAATGTTGATTCCAAAAATAAAGAGGGGAGTCATCCTTTACACTGAAAATAAGGATGAAACACCAATTGTTAATCGCCCAAATCCTCAATTTTTTCTTGTATACTATGGGAACTGAAAGACGGAGGTAACAGAAAAAGAATGAGGCCATTCCCACTTCGTATGAAGAAGTTATGGGCAAAATAGTCGAAAAAGAGATTACACAAAACCTTGGGGGACAAAGAGAGTTATATAAGTAGACAATATTTATAATAAGGGATATTTTGAATTTGGTGCCTATAAAATGGCACACCTTTGCCTTTGGTACCTAACTTTGTCAGAATTTGAGTTTGGTGAAGATCCCAATCAAGAAGTTGATTTATCGGATGACTGGTTGACCGTTCACAAGCGGTGTTGGAACACAACTTGTTGCTCGCCCCCGGCCAACTTTTGTAAATTAATACGTGTCTTGTCAATAATTGTTTAAACAATAATTATTTAATTTAACTAATTCACTAACACAGACCACATTAGGAAATCTCTCTAAAGCATTTTTCAAACACGTTACGAGTGTTCCAGAGAAATAAGGCTGACATAATCTGATTGCCATGGTAACTATGGATTTACAGAAAATGGAAACAAATTTAAGGAATACAATAATGATTAATTTGGAAAATGAATAGAGTCATTTACATGGATTCATTTGTTCAATACAATAATGGTTAGTTTGAAGGTTTAAGGAAACGATTATTGGGGTTTACATTAGAGATAGGTTTTGGATGATTTACGGGTAAACAATGAAGGGATCTATGCTTATACTTTGGATCTAATTTTGTGTGAACTGGTGGTCATATGAGAAAATAACAGTAGCTCAGTGTATGATTTGAGATTAGCAATGGAAGAAGATGGCGATGGTATAAAGAGTGGAACCTAAAATCTCGTGAATGAAAATCAACAACTCTCATTTCTCAAACATGGAGTATGTAGAAAGATAAGGTGCAGTTAGTGAATAAAACGAAGTTTAGAATTTTATTAGTCATTTCACAATTTTAACTCTGAATAGGATGGTCAACACGGTCAATCAACGTCAAATAGTTGACTGGGCACCAAACTAAGATTTTGACAAAGTTAGGCACCAAACGCAAAAGTGTACCATTTTATAGGCACCAAACTCAAAGTATCCCTTCAAATAATGAACTTCTAATCTCTTAAAAGGTCATAGATTACCTATAATCAAACATGGAAAGAAGTAGATAAGACTTGCAACCGTTAATAACTTCTCAACGATTCTAGGATCTTCTTAAAGCTAGATAATCATTGCAAAATTTGAATAAAATATCAAAAACACAAATGACTCAAGGAAGTCCACAGGCTTTGTTAGATGTCGGAACTCTATGATCAAGACCAAATCATGAAACAGAAAGACTCCCCTTTAATAGAAAATGTTTAGAAAAAATATTTCCGTCACAAATTACATGTCTAGAGGCTTGAGAGTCGAAAAAAGCTTGCATTTTGGATGCATTGAATAAAGGAAGTCTAGTGACTTCATTAGAAGTCGAAATCCTTTTTTCAAAACCGAACTATAAACTATATGCACTCAGTTTTGTTATAAAATTTTCTAAAAAATGATTGTGGTAAAAAATGACACACTTAAAGGCTCTACATGTTATGCAAATTTCATTTCAACGTATGTTGATTCCAAAAATAAAGAGGGAAGTCATCCTTTACTTTGAAACTTAGGATGAAACACAAATTGTTAATCTCCCAAATCCTAAAAATTTACTTGTATACTGTGGGGAACTGAAAGACAGAGGTAACAGAAAAAGAAACAGGTCATTCCCACTTCGTATGAAGAAGTTATGGGTAAAATAGTCAAAAAAGAGATTACACAAAACCTTGGGGGACAAAGAGAGTTATATAAGTAGACAATATTTATAAAATGGGATATTTTGAGTTTGGTTCCTATAAAATGGCACACCTTTGCCTTTGTTACCTAACTTTGTCATAATTTGAATTTGGTGAGGATCCCAATCAAGCAGTTGACTTATCGAATGACTGGTTGATCGTTCACAAACTGTGTTAGAGCACAACTTGTTGCTCGGCCCCCTGCCAACTTTTGTAAATAAACACTGTATTTGTCAATAATTATGTAAACAAGAATATTTAATTTAACTAATTCACTAACACGGACCACATTAGGGAAATTTCTCTAGAGCATTTTTCAAACACGTTACGAGCGTTCCAGAGAAATAAGGCTGACATACTCTGATTGTTATGGTAACTATGGGTTTACAGAAAATGGAAACAAATTTAAAGAATACAATAATGATTAATTTGGAAAATGAATAGAGTCATTTACATGGATTCATTTGTTCAATACAATAATGGTTAGTTTGAAGGTTTAAGGAAACGATTATTGGGGTTTACATTAGAGATAGGTTTTGGATGATTTAACGGTAAACAATGAAGGGATCTATGCTTATACTTTGGATTTAATTTTGTGTAAAATGGTGGTCAAATGAGAAAATAACAGTAGCTCAGTGTATGATTTGAGATTAGCAATGAAAGAAGATGGCGATGGTATTACGAGTGGAACCTAAAACCTCGTGAATGAAAATCAACAACTCTCATTTCTCAAACATGGAGTATGTAGAAGATAAGGTGCAGTTTGTGAATAGAACGAAGTTTAGAATTTAATTATTCATTTCCCAATTTTAACTCTCAATAGGATGGTCAACACGGTCAATCAACGTCATTCATTGACTGGTCACCAAACTCTGATTTTGACAAAGTTAGGCACCAAACGCAAAACTGTACCATTTTATAGGCACCAAACTCAAAATATCCCTTCAAATAATAAAATTCTAATCTCTTAAAAAGGTCATAGATTACCTATAATAAAACATGGAAAGAAGGAGATAAGGTTTGCAACCATTAATAACTTCTCAACGATTCTAGGATCTTCTTTAAGCTAGATAATCATTGCAAAATTTGAATAAAATATCATAAACACAAATGACTCAAGGAAGTCCACAGGATTCGTTAGATGTCGGAACTCTATGATCAAGACCAAATCATGAAACAGAAAGACTCCCCTTTAATAAAAAATGTTAGGAAAAAATATTTCCATCACAAATTACACGTCTAGAGGCTTGAGAGTCGAAAAAAGCTTGCGTTTTGGATGCATTGACTCAAGGAAGTCTAGTGACTTCGTTAGAAGTCGAAATCCTTTTTTAAAAACCAAACTATAAACTATATGAACTCAGTTTTTTTATAAAATTTTCTAAAAAATGTTTGTAGTAAAAAATAATACATTTAAAAGCTCTACATATTATGCAAATTGCATTTCTACGTATTTTGATTCCAAAAATAAAGAGGGAAGTCATCCTTTACATTGAAAATAAGGATGAAACACAAATTGTTAATCACCCAAATCCTAAAAATTTACTTGTATACTGTGGGGAACTGAAAGACAGGTAAGAGAAAAAGAATGAGGTCATTCCCACTTCGTATGAAGAAGTTATGGGTAAAATAGTCGAAAAAGAGATTACACAAAACCTTGGGGGACAAAGAGAGTTATATTAGTAGACAATATTTATAATAAGGTATATTTTTAGTTTGGTGGCTATAAAATGGCACACCTTTTCCTTTGGTTCCTAAATTTTTCAGAATTTGAGTTTAGTGAGGATCCCAATCAAGTAGTTGACTTGACGGATGACTGGTTGACCGTTCGCAAGCTGTGTTGGAGCACAACTTGTTGCTCGGCCCCCAGCCAACTTTTGTAAATAAATACTGTATTTGTCAATAATTGTGTAAACAATAATTTTAAATTTAACTAATTCACTAACAAGGACCACATTAGGGAAATCTCTTTAGAGCATTTTTCAAACACGTTACGGGCGTTCCAGAGAAATAAGGCTGACATACTCTGATTGTTATGGTAACTATGGGTTTACAGAAAATGGAAATTTTTTTAATGAATACAATAATGATTAATTTGGAAAATGAATAGAGTCATTTACATGGATTCATTTGTTCAATACAATAATGGTTAGTTTGAAGGTTTAAGGAAACGATTATTGGGGTTTACATTAGAGATAGGTTTTGGATGATTTACGGGTAAACAACGAAGGGATCTATGCTTATACTTTGGATTTAATTTTTCGTAAATTGGTGGTAATATGAGAAAATAACAGTATCTCAGTGCATGATTTGAGATTAGCAATGAAAGAATATGGCGATGGTATTACGAGTGGAACCTAAAACCTCGTGAATAAAAATTAACAACTCTCATATCTCAAACATGGAGTATGTAGAAGATAAGGTGCAGTTAGTGAATAGAATGAAGTTTAGAATTTTTTTAGTCATTTCACAATTTTAACTCTAAATAGGATGGTCAACACGGTCAATCAACGTCAATTCGTTGACCGGTCACCAAACTAAAATTTTGACAAAGTTAGGCACCAAATGCAAAAGTGTACCATTTTATAGGCACCAAACTAAAAATATCCCTTCAAATAATGAACTTCTAATCTCTTAAAAAGGTCATATATTACCTATAACGAAACATGGAAAGAAGGAGACAAGGTTTGCAACCGTTAATAACTTCTCAACGATTCTAGGATCTTATTTAAGCTAGATAATCATTGCAAAATTTGAATAAAATATCATAAACACAAATAACCAAGGAATTCCACAGGCTTCGTTAGATTTCGGAACTCTATGATCAAGACCAAATCATGAAATAGAAAGACTCCCCTTTAATAGAAATGTCCTGAAAAAATATTTCCGTCACAAAATACATGTCTAGAGGCTTGAGAGTCGAAAAAAGCTTGCATTTTGGATGCATTGACTCAAGGAAGTCTAGTGACTTCGTTAGAAATTCAAATCCTTTTTTTTAAAACCAAACTATAATCTATATGAACTCAATTTTATTATAAAATTTAAAAAAAATGTTTGTGGTAAAAAATAATACATTTAAAGGCTCTACATGTTATGCAAATTACATATCTATTTATGTTGATTCCATAAATAAAGAGGGAAGTCATCCGTTACATTGAAAATAAGGATGAAACACAAAATTTTAATCGCCCAAATCCTAAAAATTTTCTTGTATACTGTGGAGAATTGAAAGACAGAGGTAACAGAAAAAGAATGAGGTCATTCCCACTTCGTATGAAGAAGTTATGGGTAAAATCGTCGAAAAAGAGATTACACAAAACTTTGGGGGACAAAGAGAGTTATATAAGTAGACAATATTTATAATAAAGGATATTTTGAGTTTGGTTCTTATAAAATGGCACACCTTTGCCTTTGTTACCTAACTTTGTCAGAATTTGAATTTGGTGAGGATCCCAATCAAGCAGTTGACTTATCGGATGACTGGTTGACCGTTCACAAGCTGTGTTGGAGCCCAACTTGTTCCTCGGCCCCCTGCCAACTTTTGTAAATAAATATTGTATTTTTAAATAATTGTGTAAACAATAATATTTAATTTAACTAATTCACTATCAAGGACCACATTAGAGAAATCTCTCTAGAGAATTTTTCAAACACGTTACGAGCGTTCCAGAGAAATAAGGCTGACATACTCTGATTGCCATGGTAACTATGGATTTACAGAAAATGGAAACAAATTCAAAGAATACAATAATTATTAATTTCGAAAATGAATAGAGTCATTTACATGGATTCATTTGTTCAATACAATAATGGTTATTTTGAAGGTTTAAGGAAACGAATATTGGGGTTTACATTAGAGATAGGTTTTGGATGATTTACGGGTAAACAATGAAGGGAGCTATGCTTATACTTTGGATTTAATTTTGTGTAAACTGGTGGTCATATGAGAAAATAACAGTAGCTAAGTGCATGATTTGAGATTAGCAATGAAAGAAGATGGCGATGGTATTACGAGTGGAACTTAAAACCTCGTGGATGAAAATCAAAAACTCTCATTTCTCAAACATAGAGTATGTAGAAGATAAGCTGCAGTTAGTGAATAGAACGAAGTTTAGAATTTTATTAGTCATTTCACAATTTTAACTCTAAATAGGATGGTCAACACGGCCAATCAACGTCAATTCGTTGACTGGTCACCAAACTCAGATTTTGACAAAGTTAGGCACCAAACGCAAAAGTGTACCATTTTATAGGAACCAAACTCAAAATATCCCTTCAAATAATGAACTTCTAATCTCTTAAAAAGGTCATATATTACCTATAATGAAACATGGAAATAAGGAGATAAGGTTTGCAACCGTTAATAACTTCTCAACGATTCTAGGATGCTCTTTGGACCTTCAATTTCATTCAAAACTAGACAAATGATGGCTCATTAGAAATCTCACATATCATAGAAAAATATCAAGTGTAAAATGGAACAAAATATTTCGGGTCATTTTTATGAAAGCAAAGAGTGTACAGCGGCCTATGCTTTTCGTTAAAAATTCTGTTTTGCTCTTTCGACTTTCAGTTCCAGTCAGAACTAGACAAATGAAGGTTCATTAGAAAGATTACATATCATAGAACAATATAAAGTGTAAAAAGGAATAAAATATTTCAGGTTATTTTTATGAAATCAGAGCGTGTACAACTGCATATGCTTTTCTTTAAAAATTCGGTTTTGCTCTTTGAACCTTCAATTTCAGCCAGAACTAGACAAATAATGGCTCATTAGAAAGATTACATATCATAGAAAAATATCAAGTATAAAAAGGAATAAAATATTTAAGGTCATTTTTACGAAAGCAGAGCATGTACAACGGCCTATGCTTTTCGTTAAAAATTCGATTTTACTCTTTGGACCTTCAATTTCAGTCAGAAATAGACAAATAATGGCTCATTAGAAATCTTACATATCATAGAAAAATATCAAGTTTAAAAAGGAACAAAATATTTCAGTTCATTTTTACGAAAGCAAAGCGTGTACAGCTGCCTATGCTTTTCGTTAAAAATTATGTTTTGCTCTTTGGACCTTCAATCCCAGTCGAACTAAACATATAATGGATCGTAAGAAATCTTGCATATTATAGAAAAATATCAAGTTTAAAAAGGAACAAATTTTTCAGGTCATTTTTACGAAAGCAAAGCGTGTACAGCTTCCTATGCTTTTCGTTAAAAATTCGGTTTTGCTCTTTGGACCTTCAATTCCAGTCAGAACTAGACAATTGGTGGCTAATTAGAAAGATTAAATATCATAGAAAAATATCATTTTTAAAAAGGAACAAAATATTTCAGGTCATTTTTACGAAAGCAAAGCGTGTACAGCTGCCTATGCTTTTCGTTAAAAATTCGGTTTTGCTCTTTGGACCTTAAATTTCAGTCAGAAATAGACAAATAATGGATCATTAGAAAGCTTGCATATCACAGAACAATATCAAGTGTAAAAAGAAGCAAAATATGTCAGTCCATTTTTAGGTAAGCAAAGCGTGTACAGTTGCCTATGCTTTTCGTTAAAAATTCGGTTTTTGCTCTTTGGACCAAATGGTGGCTAATAATGAAGATTATATATCATAGAAAAATATCAAGTGTAAAATGGAACAAAATATTTATGGTCATTTTTACGAAAGCAAAGCGTGTACATCTGCCTATACTTTTCGTTAAAAATTCGGTTTTGTTCTTTGGGTCTTCAATTTCAGTCAGAAATAGACAAATAATGGCTCATTAGAAATATTACATATCATAGGACAATATTAAGTTTAAAAAGGAATAAAATATTTCAGGTTATTTTTACGAAAGCAGAGCGTGTACAGCTGCCTATGCTTTTCGTTAAAAATTCGGTTTTGCTCTTTGGACTTTCAATTCCAGTCGGAACTAGACAAATGATGGCTTATTAGAAAGATTACATATCATAGAAAAATATCAAGTGTAAAATGCAAAAAAAATATTTCAGGTCATTTTAACGAAAGCAGAGCGTGTACAACGGCCTATGCTTTTCGTTAAAAATTATGTTTTGCTCTTTCGACTTTCAGTTCCAGTCAGAACTAGACAAATGATGGCTCATTAGAAAGCTTAGATGTCATAGAAAAATATCAAGTGTAAAATGGAGCAAAATATTTCAGGTCATTTTTACGAAAGGAAAGCGTGTACAGCTGCCTATGCTTTTCGTTAAAAATTCGGTTATGCTCTTTGACCTTCAATTTCAGTCAGAAATAGAAAAATAATGTCTCTTACATATCATAGAACAATATCACTAAAAAGGAACAAAATATTTCAGTTCATTTTTAGGTAAGCAAAGCGTGTACAGCGACCTATGCTTTTCGTTAAAAATTCTGTTTTGCTCTTTGGACCTTCAATTTCATTAAGAACTACACAAATAATGGCTCATTATAAAGCTTACATAAAATATCAAGTTTAAAAAGGAAAAAATATTTCAGGTCATTTTACGAAGTGAAAGCGTGTACAGCTGCCTATGCTTTTCGTTAATAATTCGGTTTTGCTCTTTGGACCTTCAATTCCAGTCTGAACTAGACAAAAGATGGATCATTAGAAATCTTACATATAATAGAATAATATCAAGTTTAAAAAGGAACAAAATATTTCAGTTCATTTTTATGTAAGGAAAGCATGTACAGCTGCCTATGATTTTCGTTAAAAATTCTGTTTTGCTCTTTGGACCTTCAATTTCAGCCAGATGTAGACAAGTAATGGCTCATTAGAAAGTTACATATCATAGAAAAATATCAATTTTAAAATGGAACAAAATATTTCAGGTCATTTTTACGAAAGCTAAGCGTGTACAGCTGCCTATGCTTTTCGTTAAAAATTCGGTTTTGCTCTTTGGACCTTAAATTTCAGTCAGAAATAGACAAATAATAGATTCTTTGAAAGCTTACATATCATAGAACAATATCAAGTGTAAAACGGAACAAAATATTTCAGTTCATTTTTAGGTAAGCAAAGCGTGTACAGTTGCCTATGCTTTTCGTTAAAAATTCGGTTTTTGCTCTTTGGACCTTCAATTCCAGTCAGAACTAGACAAATGGTGTCTAATTAGGAAGATTACATATCATAGAAAAATATCAAGTGTAAAATGGAACAAAATATTTCTGTTCATTTTTACGAAAGCAAAGCGTGTACAACGGCCTATGCTTTTCGTTAAAAATTCTGTTTTGCTCTTTCGACTTTTAGTTCCAGTCAGAACTAGACAAATGAAGGCTAATTAGAAATCTTACATATCATAGAACAATATCAAGTGTAAAAAGGAACAAAATATTTAGGTCATTTTTACGAAAGCAAAGGGTGTACATCTGCCTATGCTTTTCGTTAAATATTCTGTTTTTGCTCTTTGGACATTAAATCCCAGTCAGAACTAGACAAATAATAGTTTCTTAGAAAGCTTACATATCATAGAACAATATCAAGTGTAAAAAGGAACAAAATATTTCAGTTCATTTTTAGGTAAGCAAAGCGTGTACAGCGGCCTATGCTTTTCGTTAAAAATTCGGTTTTGCTCTTTGGACCTTCAATTTCATTAAGAACTACACAAATAATGGCTCATTAGAAAAATTAAATATCATAGAAAAATATCAATTTTAAAAAGGAACAAATTTTTCAGGTCATTTTTACGAAAGCAAAGCGTGTACAGCTGCCTATGCTTTTCGTTAAAAATTCGGTTTTGCTCTTTGGACCTTAAATTTTAGTCAGAAATAGACAAATAATGGATCATTAGAAAGCTTACATATCATAGAACAATATCAAGTTTAAAAAGGAATAAAATATTTCAGTGCATGTTTATGTAAGCAAAGCATGTACAGCTGCCAATGATTTTCGTTAAAAATTCTGTTTTGCTCTTTGGACCTTCAATTTCAGCCAGAACTAGACAAATAATGGCTCATTAGAAAGCTTACATATCATAGAAAAATATCAAGTTTAAAAAGGAACAAAATATTTCAGGTCATTTTTACGAAAGCAAAGCGTGTACAGCTCCCTATGCTTTTCGTTAAAAATTCGGTTTTCCTCTTTGGATCTTCAATTCCAGTCAGAACTAGACAACTGGTGGCTAATTAGAAAGATTAAATATCATAGAAAAATATCATTTTTAAAAAGGAACAAAATATTTCAGGTCATTTTTACGAAAGCAAAGCGTGTACAGCTGCCTATGCTTTTCGTTAAAAATTCGGTTTTTCTCTTTGTACCTTAAATTTCAGTCAGAAATAGTAATATAATGGATCATTAGAAAGCTTACATATCACAGAACAATATCAAGTGTAAAAAGAAATAAAATATGTCAGTTCATTTTTAGTTAAGCAAAGCGTGTACAGTTGCCTATGCTTTTCGTTAAAAATTCGGTTTTTGCTCTTTGGACATTCAATTCCAATCAAAACTAGACAAATGGTGGATAATTAGGAAGATTACATATCATAGAAAAATATCAAGTGTAAAATGGAACAAAATATTTCTGGTCATTTTTACGAAAGCAAAGCGTGTACATCTTGCCTATACTTTTCGTTAAAAATTCGGTTTTGCTCTTTGGGCCTTCAATTTCAGTCAGAAATAGACAAATAATGGATCATTAGAAATATTACATATCATAGGACAATATCAAGTTTAAAAAGGAATAAAATATTTTAGGTTATTTTTACGAAAGCAGAGCGTGTACAGCTGCCTATGCTTTTCGTTAAAAATTCGGTTTTAATCTTTGGGCCTTCAATTCCAGTCAGAACTAGACAAATGATGGCTTATTAGAAAGCTTACATATCATAGAAAAATATAAAGTGTAAAATGGAAAAAATATTTCATTTCATTTTAACGAAAGCAGAGCGTGTACAACGGCCTATGCTTTTCGTTAAAAATTATGTTTTGCACTTTCGACTATCAGTTCCAGTCAGAACTATACAAATGATGGCTCATTAGAAAGCTTAGATGTCATAGAAAAATATCAAGTGTAAAATGGAACAAAATATTTCAGGTCATTTTTACGAAAGCAAAGAGTGTACAGCTGCTTATGCTTTTCGTTAAAAATTCGGTTATGCTCTTTGACCTTAAATTTCAGTCAGAAATAGAAAAATAATGTCTCTGACATATCATAGAACAATATCACTAAAAAGGAACAAAATATTTCAGTTCATTTTTAGGTAAGCAAAGCGTGTACAACGACCTATGCTTTTCGTTAAAAATTCTGTTTTGCTCTTTGGACCTTCAATTTCATTCAGAACTACACAAATAATGGCTCATTAGAAACCTTACATATCATAGAAAAATATCAAGTTTAAAAAGGAAAAAATATTTCAGGTCATTTTACGAAGTGAAAGCGTGTACAGATGCCTATGCTTTTCGTTAATAATTCGGTTTTGCTCTTTGGACCTTCAATTCCAGTCTGAACTAGACAAAAGATGGCTCATTAGAAATATTACATATCATAGAATAATATCAAGTTTAAAAAGGAACAAAATATTTCAGTTCATTTTTATGTAAGCAAAGCATGTACAGCTGCCTATGATTTTCGTTAAAAATTCTGTTTTGCTCTTTCGACTTTAAATTACAGTCAGAACTAGACAAATGAAGGTTAATTAGAAAGCTTACATATCATAGAACAATATCAAGTGTAAAAAGGAACAAACTATTTCAGGTCATTTTTACGAAAGCAAAGCGTGTACATCTGCCTATACTTTTCGTTAAAAATTCTGTTTTTTCTTTTTGGACCTTCAATCCCAGTCAGAACTAGACAAATGATGGATCATTAGAAATCATACGTATCATAGAAAAATATGAAGTTTAAAAAGGAACAAAATATTTCAGGTCATTTTTACGAAAGCAAAGCGTGTACAGCTGCTTATGTTTTTCGTTAAAAATTATGTTTTTGCTCTTTGGACCTTCAATTCCAGTCAGAACTATAAAAATGATGGCTCCTTAGAAGGATTAAATATCATAGAACGATATCAAGTGTAAAAAGGAACAAAATATTTCACTTCATTTTTAGGTAAGCAAAGCGTGTACATTGGCCTATGCTTTTCGTTAAAAATTCTGTTTTGCTCTTTGGACCGTCAATTCCATTCATAACTAGACAAAAAATGGCTCATTAGAAAGACTACATATCATTGAAAAATATCAAATTTAAAAAGGAACAAAATATTTCAGGTCATTTATACGAAAGCAAAGCGTGTACAAATGCCTATGCTTTTAGTTAAAAATTCGGTTTTGCTCTTTGGACCTTCAATTCCAGTCAGAACTAGACAAAATATAGCTAATTAGAAAGCTTACATATCATATAAAATTATGAAGTTTAAAAAGGAACAAAATATTTCAGGTCATTTTTAGGAATGCAAAGTGTATACAGCTGCCTATGCTTTTCCTTAAAAATTTTGTTTTGCTCTTTGGACCTTCAATTTTAGTCAGAACTAGAAAAATAGTTTCTCATTAGAAAGATTACATATCATATAAGAATATCAATTTTAAAAAGGAAAAAAATATTTCAGGTCATTTTTACGAAAGCAGAGCGTGTACAGCTGCCTATGCTTTTCGTTAAAAATTCGGTTTTGCTCTTTGGACTTTCAATTCCAGTCAGAACTAGACAAATGATGGCTCATTAGAAATATTACATATCATTGAAAAATATCAAGTGTAAAATGGAACAAAATATTTCAGGTCATTTTGACGAAAGCAGAGTGTGTACAACGTCCTATGCTTTTCGTTAAAAATTCGGTTTTGCTCTTTGGACTTTCAATTCCAGTCAGAACTAGACAAATGATGGCTTATTAGAAATCTTACATATCATAGAAAAATATCAAGTGTAAAATGGAAAAAAATATTTCAGGTCATTTTAACGAAAGCAGAGCGTGTACAACGGCCTATGCTTTTCGTTAAAAATTCTGTTTTGCTCTTTCGACTTTAATTTCCAGTCAGAACTAGACAAATGATGGCTCATTAGAAAGCTTACATATCATAGAACAATATCAAGTGTAAAAAGGAACAAAATATTTCAGGTCATTTTTACGAAAGCAAAGCGTGTACATCTGCCGATACTTTTCGTTAAAAATTCGGTTTTGCTCTTTGGGCCTTCAATTTCAGTCAGAAATAGACAAATAATGGATCATTAGAAAGTTTACATATTATAGAAATATATCAAGTGTAAAATGGAACAAAATATTTCTGGTCATTTTTACGAAAGCAGAGCGTGTACAGCGGCCTATGCTTTTCGTTAAAAATTCTGTTTTGTTCTTTCGATTTTCAATTTCAGCCAGAACTAGACAAATAATGTCTCATTAGAAAGCTTACATATCATAGAAAAATATCAAGGGTAAAAAGGAACAAAATATTTCAGGTCATTTTTACGAAAGCAAAGCGTGTACAACGGCCTATGCTTTTCGTTAAAAATTCTGTTTTGATCTTTCGACTTTCAAGTCCAGTCGGAAGTAGACAAATGATGGCTCATTAGAAAGCTTAAATATTATAGAAATATATCAAGTGTAAAATGGAACAAAATATTTATGGTCATTTATACGAAAGCAAAGCATGTACATCCGCCTATACTTTTTGTTAAAAATTCTGTTTTTTCTCTTTGGACCTTCAACCCCAGTCAGAATTAGACAAATGATGGATCATTAGAAATCTTACATATCATAGAAAAATATGAGGTTTAAAAAGGAACAAAATATTTCAGGTTATTTTCACGAAAGCAAAGCGTGTACAGCTGCCTATGCTTTTCGTTGAAAATTTTGTTTTTGCTTTTTGGACCTTCAATCCCAGTCAGAACTTGACAAATTATGGATCATTAGAAATCATACGTATCATAGAAGTTTAAAAAGGAACAAAATATTTCAGGTCATTTTTACGAAAGCAAAGCGTGTACAGCTGCTTATGCTTTTCGTTAAAAATTATGTTTTGCTCTTTGGACCTTCAACTCCAGTCAGAACTATAAAAATGATGGCTCATTAGAAAAGATTAAATATCATAGAACAATATCAAGTGTAAAAAGGAACAAAATATTTCAGTTCATTTTTATGTAAGCAAAGTGTGTACATCGGCTTATACTTTTCGTTAAAAATTATGTTTTGCTCTTTGGAACTTCAATTTCATTCAGAACTAGACAAATAATGACTCATTATAAAGCTTACATATTATAGAACAATATCAACTGTAAAAAGGAACAAAATATTTCAGGTCATTTTTTACGAAAGCAAAGCGTGTACAAGTGCCTACGCTTTTCGTTAATTTTTTTTTTTCTCTTTGGATCTTCAATTCCAGTCATAACTAGACAATTGATGGATCATTATAAAGCTTACATATCATAAAACAATATCAAGTTTAAAAAGGAACAAAATATTTCAGTTCATTTTTATGTAAGTAAAGCATGTACAGCGGCCTATGCTTTTCGTTAAAAATTATGTTTTGCTCTTTTGACCTTAAATTTCAGCCAGAACTAGAAAAAAAATGGCTCATTTGAAAGCTTACATATCATAGAAAAATATCAAGTTTAAAAAGGAACAAAATATTTCAGGTCATTTTTACGAAAGCAAAGCGTGTACAACGGCCTATGCTTTTCGTTAAAATTCGGTTTTGCTCTTTGGACCTTGAATTCAAGTTAAAACTAGAAAAATGATGGCTCATTATATGGATTACATATCATAGAACAATATCAAGTGTAAAAAGGAATAAAATATTTCAGGTCATTTTTACGAAAGCAAAGTGTGTACAACTGCCTATGCTTTTCTTTAAAAATTCGGTTTTGCTCTTTTGACCTTCAATTTCAGCCAGAACAAGAAAAATAATGGCTCATTATAAAGCTTACATATCATAGAAAAATATAAGGTTTAAAAAGGAACAAAATATTTCAGGTCATTTTTACGAAAGCAAAGCGTGTACAACGACCTATGCTTTTCGTTAAAAATTCTGTTTTGATCTTTCATTTTTCAATTCCAGTCAGAACTATAAAAATGATGGCTCCTTAGAAAGATTAAATATCATAGAACGATATCAAGTGTAAAAAGGAACAAAATATTTCACTTCATTTTTAGGTAAGCAAAGCGTGTACATTGGCCTATGCTTTTCGTTAAAAATTCTGTTTTGCTCTTTGGACCGTCAATTTCATTCAGAACTAGACAAAAAATGTCTCATTAGAAAGATTACATATCATTGAAAAATATCAAATTTAAAAAGGAACAAAATATTTCAGGTCATTTATACGAAAGTAAAGCGTGTACAAATGCCTATGCTTTTAGTTAAAAATTCGGTTTTGCTCTTTGGACCTTCAATTCCAGTCAGAACTAGACAAAATATAGCTAATTAGAAAGCTTACATATCATATAAAAATATGAAGTTTAAAAAGGAACAAAATATTTCAGGTCATTTTTAGGAATGCAAAGCGTAGCCTATGCTTTTCGTTAAAAATTTTGTTTTTCTCTTTGGACCTTCAATTTTAGTCAGAACTAGAAAAATAATGTCTCATTAGAAAGATTACATATCATATAAGAATATCAAGTTTAAAAAGGAATAAAATATTTCAGGTCATTTTAACGAAAGCAGAGCGTGTACAGCTGCCTATGCTTTTCGTTAAAAATTCGGTTTTGCTCTTTGGACTTTCAATTCCAGTCAGAACTACACAAATGATGGCTCATTAGAAATATTACATATCATCGAAAAATATCAAGTGTAAAATGGAATAAAATATTTCAGGTCATTTTGACGAAAGCAGAGTGTGTACAACGGCCTATGCTTTTCGTTAAAAATTCGGTTTTGCTCTTTGGACTTTCAATTCCAGTCAGAACTAGACAAATGATGGCTTATTAGAAAGCTTACATATCATAGAAAAATATCAAGTGTAAAATGGAAAAAAATATTTCAGGTCATTTTAACGAAAGCAGAGCGTGTACAACGGCCTATGCTTTTCGTTAAAAATTCTGTTTTGCTCTTTCGACTTTCATTTCCAGTCAGAACTAGACAAATGATGGCTCATTAGAAATCTTACATATCTTAGAACAATATCAAGTGTAAAAAGGAACAAAATATTTCAGGTCATTTTTACGAAAGCAAAGCGTGTACATCTGCCGATACTTTTCGTTAAAAATCCGGTTTTAATCTTTGGGCCTTCAATTTCAGTATGAAATAGACAAATAATGGATCATTAGAAAGCTTACATATTATAGAAATATATCAAGTGTAAAATGGAACAAAATATTTCTGGTCATTTTTACGAAAGCAGAGCGTGTACAACGGCCTATGCTTTTCGTTAAAAATTCTGTTTTGTTCTTTCGACTTTCAATTTCACCCAGAACTAGACAAATAATATCTCATTAGAAAGCTTACATATCATAGAAAAATATCAAGTGTAAAAAGGAACAAAATATTTCAGGTCATTTTTACGAAAGCAGAGCGTGTACAACGGCCTATGCTTTTCGTTAAAAATTCTGTTTTGTTCTTTCGACTTTCAATTTCAGCCAGAACTAGACAAATAATATCTCATTAGAAAGCTTACATATCATAGAAAATATCAAGTGTAAAAAGGAACAAAATATTTCAGGTCATTTTTACGAAAGCAAAGCGTGTACAACGGCCTATGCTTTTCGTTAAAAATTCTGTTTTGATCTTTCGACTTTTAAGTCCAGTCGGAAGTAGACAAATGATGGCTCATTAGAAAGCTTACATATTATAGAAATATATCAAGTGTAAAATGGAACAAAATATTTATGGTCATTTATACGAAAGCAAAGCGTGTACATCCGCCTATACTTTTCGTTCTGTTTTTGCTCTTTGGACCTTCAATCCCAGTCAGAATTAGACAAATGATGGATCATTAGAAATCTTACATATTATAGAAAAATATGAGGTTTAAAAAGGAACAAAATATTTCAGGTCATTTTTACGAAAGCAAAGCGTGTACAGCTGCTTATGCTTTTCGTTAAAAATTATGTTTTTGCTCTTTGGACCTTCAATTCCAGTCAGAACTATAAAAATGATGGCTCATTAGAAAAGATTAAATATCATAGAACAATATCAAGTGTAAAAAGGAACAAAATATTTCAGTTCATTTTTATGTAAGCAAAGCGTGTACATCGGCTTATACTTTTCGTTAAAAATTATGTTTTGCTCTTTGGAACTTCAATTTCATTCAGAACTAGACAAATAATGACTCATTAGAAAGCTTACATATTATAGAACAATATCAAGTGTAAAAAGGAACAAAATATTTCAGGTCATTTTTACGAAAGCAAAGCGTGTACAAGTGCCTATGCTTTTCGTTAATTTTTTTTTCCTATTTGGATCTTCAATTCCAGTCAGAACTAGACAAATGATGGCTCATTATAAAGCTTACATATCATAGAACAATATCAAGATTAAAAAGGAACAAAATATTTCAGTTCATTTTTATGTAAGCAAAGCATGTACAACGGCCTATGCTTTTCGTTAAAAATTATGTTTTTCTCTTTTGACCTTCAATTTCAGCCAGAACTAGAAAAATAATGGCTCATTAGAAAGCTTACATATCATAGAAAAATATCAAGTTTAAAAAGGAACAAAATATTTCAGGTCATTTTTACGAAAGCAAAGCGTGTACAACGGCCTATGCTTTTCGTTAAAATTCGGTTTTGCTCTTTGGACCTTGAATTCCAGTTAAAACTAGACAAATGAAGGCTCATTAGATGGATTACATATCATAGAACAATATCAAGTGTAAAAAGGAACAAAATATTTCAGGTCATTTTTACGAAAGCAAAGCATGCCTATGCTTTTCGTTAAAAATTCGGTTTTGCTCTTTGGACTTTCAATTTCAGTCAGAAATAGACAAATAATAGATTCTTAGAAAGCTTACATATCATAGAACAATATCAAGTGTAAAATGGAACAAAATATTTCAGTTCATTTTTAGGTAAGCAAAGGGTGTACAAGGGCCTATGCTTTTCGTTAAAAATTTGGTTTTGCTCTTTGGACCTTCAATTCCAGTCAGAACTTGACAACTGGTGGCTAATTAGAAAGATTAAATATCATAGAAAAATATCATTTTTTAAAAAGGAACAAAATAACTCAGGTCATTTTTACGAAAGCAAAGCGGCCTATGCTTTTCGTCAAAAATTCGGTTTTGCTCTTAGGACCTTAAATTTCAGTCAGAAATAGACAAATAATGGATCATTAAAAAGCTTACATATCATAGAACAATATCAAATGTAAAAAGGAACAAAATATTTCAGTTCATTTTTAGGTAAGGAAAGCGTGTACAGTTGCCTATGCTTTTCGTTAAAAATTCGGTTTTTTGCTCTTTGGAGCTTCAATTCCAGTCCGAACTAGACAAATGGTGGCTAATTAGGAAGATTACATATCATAGAAAAATATCAAGTGTAAAATGGAACAAAAATTTTCTGGTCATTTTTACGAAAGCAAAGCGTGTACATCTGCCTATACTTTTCGTTAAAAATTCTGTTTTTGCTTTTTGGACCTTCAATCCCAGTCAGAACTAGACAAATGATGGATCATTAGAAATCATACGTATCATAGAAAAATATGAAGTTTAAAAAGGAACAAAATATTTCAGGTCATTTTACGAAGTGAAAGCGTGTACAGATGCCTATGCTTTTCGTTAATAATTCGGTTTTGCTCTTTGGACCTTCAATTCCAGTCTGAACTAGACAAAAGATGGCTCATTATAAATCTTACATATCATAGAATAATATCAAGTTTAAAAAGGAACAAAATATTTCAGTTCACTTTTATGTAAGCAAAGCATGTACAGCTGCCTATGATTTTCGTTAAAAATTCTGTTTTGCTCTTTCGACTTTAAATTCCAGTTAGAACTAGACAAATGAAGGTTAATTAGAAAGCTTACATATCATAGAATAATATCAAGTGTAAAAAGGAACAAACTATTTCAGGTCATTTTTACGAAAGCAAAGCGTGTACAGCTGCTTATGCTTTTCGTTAAAAATGATGTTTTTGCTCTTTGGACCTTCAATTCCAGTCAGAACTATAAAAATGATGGCTCCTTAGAAAGATTAAATATCATAGAACGATATCAAGTGTAAAAAGGAACAAAATATTTCACTTCATTTTTAGGTAAGCAAAGCGTGTACATTGGCCTATGTTTTTCGTTAAAAATTATGTTTTGCTCTTCTGACCTTCAATTTCAGCCAGAACTAGAAAAATAATGGCTCATTTGAAAGCTTACATATCATATAAAAATATCAAGTTTAAAAAGGAACAAAATATTTCAGGTCATTTTTACGAAAGCAAAGCGTGTACAACGGCCTATGCTTTTCGTTAAAATTCGGTTTTGCTCTTTGGACCTTGAATTCCAGTTAAAACTAGACAAATGATGGCTCATTAGATGGATTACATATCATAGAACAATATCAAGTGTAAAAAGAAATAAAATATTTCAGTTCATTTTTAGGAAAGCAAAGCGTGTACATCTGCCAATGATTTTCGTTAAAAATTCAGTTTTGCTCTTTGGACCTTCAATTTCAGCCAGAACTAGACAAATGATGGCTCATTAGAAAGCTTACATATCATACAAAAATATCAAGTTTAAAAAGGAACAAAATATTTCAGGTCATTTTACGAAAGCAAAGCGTGTACGGCCGCCTATGCTTTTCGTTAAGAATTCGGTTTTGTTCTTTGGACCTTCAATTCCAGTCAGAACTAGACAAAAGATGGATCATAAGAATGCTTACATATCATAGAACAATATCAAGTTTAAAAAGGAACAAACTATTTCAGTTCATTTTTATGTAAACAAAGCGTGTACAGCTACCAATGATTTTCGTTAAAAATTCAGTTTTGCTCTTTGGACCTTCAATTTCAGCCAAAACTAGACAAATAATGGCTCATTATAAAGATTAAATATCATAGAAAAATATCAATTGTAAAAAGGAACAAAATATTTCAGGTCATTTTTACGAAAGCTAAGTGTGTACAGTGGCCTATGCTTTTCGTTAAAAATTCTATTTTGCTCTTTGGACCTTCAATTTCATTCAGAACTAGAAAAATAATGGCTCATTAGAAAGCTTACATATCATAGAAAAATATCAAGTGTAAAAAGGAACAAAATATTTCAGTTCATTTTCAGGTAAGTAAAGCGTGAACAGCGGCCTATGCTTTTCGTTAAAATTTCTGTTTTGCTCTTTGGACCTTCAATTTCAGTCAGAAATAGACAAATAATGGATCATTAGAAAGATTACATATCATAGAACAATATCAAGTGTAAAAAGGAAAAAAATATTTCAGTTCGTTTTTAGGTAAGCAAAGCGTGAACAGTGGCCTATGCTTTTCGTTAAAAATTCTGTTTTGCTCTTTGGACCTTCAATTTCATTCAGAACTAGAAAAATAATGGCTCATTAGAAAGCTTACATATTATAGAAAAATAACAATTTTAAAAAGAAGCAAAATATTTCAGTTCATTTATACGAAGAAAAAAAGCGTGTACAATGCCTATGCCTTTTGTTAAAAATTCGGTTTTGCTCTTTGGACCTTAAATTCCAGTCAGAACTAGAATAATGATGGCTAAATATAAAGCTTACATATCATAGAAAAATATCAAGTGTAAAATGTAACAAAATATTTTAGGTCATTTTTACGAAAGCAAAGCGTGTACAGCAGCGTATGCTTTTCGTTAAAAAATCTGTTTTGCTCTTTCGACTTTAAGTTTCAGTCAGAACTAGACAAATAATAGCTCATTATAAAGCTTACATACCATAGAAAAATATCTAGTGTAAAATGGAACAAAATATTTCAGGTCATTTTTACTAAGGCAAAGCGTGTACAACGGCCTATGCTTTTCGTTAAAAATTTTGTTTTGCTCTTTCGACTTACAGTTCCAGTCATAACTAGACAAATGATGTCTCATTACAAAGCTTACATATCATAGAAAAATATCAAGTTTAAAAAGGAACAAAATATTTCAGGTCATTTTTACGAAAGCAAATCGTGTACAGCTGCCTTTGCTTTTCGTTAAAAATTCGGTTTTTCTCTTTGGACCTTAAATCCCAGTCAGAACTAGACAAATGATGGCTCATTAGAAAGCGTACATATCACAGAACAATATCAAGTTTAAAAAGGAACAAACTATTTCAGTTCATTTTTATGTAAACAAAGCGTGTACAGCTACCAATGATTTTCGTTAAAAATTCAGTTTTGCTCTTTGGACCTTCAATTTCAGCCAAAACTAGACAAATAATGGCTCATTATAAAGCTTAAATATCATAGAAAAATATCAATTTTAAAAAGGAACAAAATATTTCAGGTCATTTTTACGAAAGCTAAGTGTGTACAGTGGCCTATGCTTTTCGTTAAAAATTCTGTTTTGCTCTTTGGACCTTCAATTTCAGTCAGAACTAGACAAATAATGTCTCATTAGAAAGCTTACATATCATAGAAAAATATCAAGTGTAAAAAGGAACAAAATATTTCAGTTCATTTTCAGGTAAGTAAAGCGTGATAGGCGGCCTATGCTTTTCGTTAAAAATTTTGTTTTGCTCTTTGGACCTTCAATTTCATTCAGAACTACGAAAATAATGGCTCATTAGAAATCTTACATATTATAGAAAAATATCAATTTAAAAAAGGAACAAAATATTTCAGTTCATTTATACGAAAAAAAAGCGTGTACAATGCCTATGTTTTTTGTTTAAAATTCGGTTTTACTCTTTGGACCTTGAATTCCAGTCATAACTAGAAAAAATATAGCTAATTAGAAAGATTTCATATCATAGAACAATATCAAGTGTAAAAAGGAAACAAAATGTTTCAGTTCATTTTTACGAAAGCAAAGCGTGTACAAATGCCTATGCTTTTCGTTAAAATTTTTGTTTTGCTCTTTGGAACTTCAATTTTAGTCAGAACTAGACAAATAATAGCTCATTAGAAAGATTACATATCATAAAACAATATCAAGTTTAAAAAGGAATAAAATATTTCAGGTCATTTTTACGAAAGCAGAGCGTGTACAGCTGCTTATGTTTTTCGTTAAAAATATGGTTTTGCTCTTTGGACTTTTAATTCCAGTCAGAACTAGACAAATGATGGCTCATTAGAAAGCATACATATCATAGAAAAATATCAAGTGTAAAATGGAACAAAATATTTCAGGTAATTTTTACGGAAGCAAAGCGTGTATAGTGGCCTATGCTTTTTGTTAAAAACTCTGTTTTTCTCTTTTGACTTTCAGTTCCAGTCAGAACTAGACAAAATATGGCTAATTAGAAAGATTACATTTCATATAAAATATCAAGTTTTAAATGGAACAAAATATTTCAGGTCATTTTACGAAGGCAAAGCGTGTACAACGGCCTATGCTTTTCGTTACAAATTTTGTTTTGCCCATTCGACTTACAGTTCCAGTCGGAACTAGACAAATGATGGCCCATTAGAAAGCTTACATATCATAAAAAAATATCAAGTTTAAAAAGGAAAAAAATATTTCAGGTCATTTATCGTAAGCAAAGCGAGTACGGCCGCCTATGCTTGGAATTAAAAATTCGGTTTTGCTCTTTGGACCTTCAATTTCAGCCAGGACTAGATAAATAATGGCTCATTATAAAGCTTACATATCAAAGAACAATATCAAGTGTAAAAAGGAACAAAATATTTCAGTTCATTTTTAAGTAAGCAAAGCGTGTACAGTTGCCTATGCTTTTCGATAAAAATTCGGTTTTTGCTCTTTGGACCTTCAATTACAGTCAGAACTAGACAAACGGTGGATCATTAGATAGCTTACATCTCATAGAAAAATATCAAGTTTAAAAAGGAACAAAAAAATTCAGGTCATTTTTACGAAATCAAAGCGTGTACAGCTCTGCCTATGCTTTACGTTAAAAATTCTGTTTTGCTCTTTGGACCTTCAATTTCAGTCAGAACTAGACAAATAATGACTCATTAGAAATCTTACATATCATAGAAAAATATCAAGTTTAAAAAGGAACAAAATATTTCAGGTCATTTTTACGAAAGCAAAGCGTGTACAACTGCCTATGCTTTTCGATAAAAATTCGGTTTTGCTTTTTTGGACCTTCAATTCCATTCAGAAATAGACAAAAGATGGCTAATTATAAAGCTTACATATTATAGAACAATATCAAGTTTAAAAAGGAACAAAATAATTAAGTTCATTTTTAGGTAAGCAAAGCGTGTACAGCTGCCTATGCTTTTCGTTAAAAATTTGGTTTTGCTCTTTGGACCTTAAATTTCATTCAGAACTAGACAAATGGTGGCTCATGATAAACATTACATATCATAGAACAAAATAAAGTTTAAAAAGGTACAAAAAATTTCTGGTCATTTTTACGAAAGCAAAGCGTGTACAGCTGCGTATGCTTTTCGTTAAAAATTCGGTTTTGCTCTTTGGACCTTCAATGTCAGTCAGAAATAGACAAATAATGGATCATTAGGAAGCTTACATATCACAGAACAATATCAAATGTAAAAAGGAACAAAATATTTCAGCTCATTTTTAGGTAAGCAAAGCGTGTACAGTTGCATATGCTTTTCGTTAAAAATTCAGTTTTGCTCTTTGGACCTTCTATTTCATTCAGAACTAGACAAATGATGGCTCATTAGAAAGATTACATATCATAGAAAAAAATGAAGTTTACAAAGGAACAAAATATTTCAGGTCATTTTTACGAAGCAAAGCGTGTAGAGTTGATATTTCGTAAAAATGACCTGTAATATTTTGTTTCTTTTTACAGTTGATATTTTTCTATGATTTGTAAGCTTTCTAATGAGCCATCATTTGTCTAGTTCTGACTGGAATTTAAGGTCCAAAGAGCAAAACCCATATTTTAACGAAAATCATAGGCAGTTGTACACGCTTTGCTTACCTAAAAATGAACTGAAATATTTTGTTCCATTTTAAAGTTGATATTTTTCTATCATATGAAAGGTTTCTAATGAGACATTATTTGTATATTTTTGACTGAAATTGAAGGTCCAAAGAGCAAAACCGAATTTTTAACGAAAAGCATAGGCAGCTGTACACGCTTTTCTTTCGTAAAAATGACTTGAAATATTTTGTTCCTTTTTAAACTTGATATGTTTCTATGATATGTACGCTTTCTAATGAGCCATTATTTGTCTATTTCTGACAGGAATTTAAGGTCCAAAGAGCAAAACCGAATTTTTAACGAAAAGCATAGGCAGCTGTACACGCTTTGCTTTCGTAAAATGACCTGAAATATTTTGTTACTTTTTAAACTTGATATTTTTCTGTGATATGTACGCTTTCTAATGAGCCATCATTTGTCTAGTTCTGACTGGGATTTAAGGTCCAAAGAGAAAAACCGAATTTTTAACGAAAAGCAAAGGCAGCTGTACACGATTTGCTTTCGTAAAAATGACCTGAAATATTTTTTTCCTTTTTAAACTTGATATTTTTCTATGATATGTACGCTTTCTAATGAGCCATCATTTGTCTAGTTCTGACTGGGATTTAAGGTCCAAAGAGCAAAACCGAATTTTTAACGAAAAGCATAGGCAGCTGTACACGATTTGCTTTCGTAAAAATGACCTGAAATATTTTGTTCCTTTTTAAACTTGATATTGTTCAATGATATGAAATCTTTCTAATGAGCCATTATTTGTCTATTTCTGACTGAATTTGAAGGTCCAAAGAGCAAAACCGAATTTTTAACGAAAAATATATGCAGCTATACACGCTTTGCTTACCTAAAAATGACCTGAAATATTATGTTCCATTTTACACATGATATTTTTCTATGAAATGTAAGCTTTCTAATGAGCCATTATTTGTCTACTTCTGACTGAAATTGAAGGTCCAAAGAGCAAAACAGAATTTTTAACGAAAAGCATATGCAGTTGTACGTGCTTTGCTTTCGTAAAAATGACCTGAAATATTTTGTTCCTTTTTAAACTTGATATTTTTCTATGATATGTACGCTTTCTAATGATCCATCATTTGTCTAGTTCTGACTGGAATTTAAGGTCCAAGGAGCAAAACCCATTTTTTAACGAAAAACATAGGCAGCTGTACACGCTTTGCTTACCTGAAAATGAACTGAAATATTTTGTTCCTTTTAAAACTTGATATTGTTCTATGATATGAAAGCTTTATAATGAGCCATTATTTGTCTATTTCTCACTGAAATTGAAGGTCCAAAGAGCAAAACTGAATTTTCAACGAAAAACATAGGGTTATACACGTTTCGCTTACCTAAAAATGACCTGAAATATTATGTTCCATTTTACACTTGATATTGTTCTATAATATGTAATATTTCTAATGATCCATTATTTTTCTATTTTTGACTGAAATTGAAGGTCCAAAGAGAAATCTGAATTTTTAACGAAAAGCATAGGTAGTTGTACACGCTTTGCTTTCGTAAAATGACCTGAAATATTTTGTTCCTTTTTAAACTTGATATTTTTCTGTAATATGTATGCTTTCTAATGAGTCATTATTTGTCTACTTCTGACTGAAATTGAAGGTCCAAGGAGCAAAACCGGATTTTTATCGAAAAAAGCATAGGCAGCTGTACGCACTTTGCTTACTTAAAAATGAACTAAAATATTTTATTTCTTTTTAATCTTGATATTTTTCTAAGATATGTAATATTTCTAATCATCCATTATTAATTTATTTCTGACTGAAATTGAAGGTCCAAAGAGAAAAACCGAATTTTTAACGAAAAGCATAGGCAGCTGTACACGCTTTGCTTACCTAAAAATTAATTGATATATTTTGTTCCTTTTTACACTTGATATTGTTCTATGATATGTAAGAGTTATAATGATCCATTATTTGTCTATTTCTGACTCAAATTGACGGTCCAAAGAGAAAAACCGACTTTTTGACGAAAAGCATAGGCAGTTGTACACGGTTTGCTTTCGTAAAAATGACCTGAAATATTGTGTTTCTTTTTACAGTTGACATTGTTCTATGATATGTAAGCTTTCTAATGAGCCATAATTTGTCTAGTTCTGACTGGAACTTAAGGTCCAAAGAGCAAAACCGAATTTTTAACGAAAAACATATGCAACTGTACAAGCTTTGCTTACCTAAAAATGAACTGAAATATTATGTTCCTTTTTAAACTTGATATTGTTCTATGATACGAAAGCTGTCTAATTAGCCATTATTTGTCTATTTCTGATTTAAATTGAAGGTCCAAAGAGCAAAACCGAATTTTTAACGAAAAGCATAGGCAGCTGTACACACTTCGCTTACCTAAAAATGAACTGAAATATTTTGTTTCTTTTTACACTTGATATTGTTCTATGATATGTAATATTTCTAATGATCCATTATTTGTCTATTTCTGACTGAAATTGAAGGTACAAAGATTAAAACCGAATTTTTAACGAAAAGCATAGGCAGTTGTACACGCTTTGCTTTCGTAAAAATGACTTGAAATATTTTGTTCCTTTTTAAACTTGATATTTTTCTATGATATGTACGCTTTCTAATGAGCTATTATTTGTCTATTTCTGACTGGAATTTAAGGTCCAAAGAGCAAAACCGATTTTTTAATGAAAAGCATAGGCAGTTGTACACGCTTTGCTTTCGTAAAAATGAACTGGAATATTTTCTTCCTTTTTAAAATTGATATTTTTCTATGAAATTTAAGCTTTCTAAGGAGACATTATTTGTCTAGTTCTGACTGAAATTGAAGGTCCAAAGAGCAAAACCGAATTTTTAACGAAAAGCATAGGCAACTGTACACGCTTTGCTTTCCTAAAAATGAACTGAAATATTTTGTTCCTTTTTAAACATGATATGGTTCTATGATATTAAAGCTTTCTAATGAGCCATTATTTGTCTATTTCTGACTTAAATTGATGGTCCAAAGAGCAAAACCGAATTTTCAACGAAAAACATAGGCAGCTATACACGCTTTGCTTACCTAAAAATGACCTGAAATATTATGTTCCATTCTACACTTGATATTTTATTTATGAAATGTAAGCTTTCTAATGAGCCATTATTTATCTATTTCTGACTGAAATTGAAGGTCCAAAGAGCAAAACCGAATTTTTAACGAAAAGCATAGGCAGCTGTACACACTTTTCTTACCTAAAAATGAACTGAAATATATTGTTCCTTTTTACACCCTATATTGTTCTATGATATGTAATATTTCTAATGAGCCATTATTTGTCTATTTCTGACTGGAATTTAAGGTCCAAAGAGCAAAACCGATTTTTTAACGAAAAACATAAGCAGCTGTACACGCTTTGCTTACCTAAAAATGACTTGAAATATTATGTTCCATTTTACACTTGATATTTTTTCATGAAATGCCATTATTTGTCTATTTCTGACTGAAATTGAAGGTCCAAAGAGCAAAACCGAATTTTTAACGAAAAGCATAGGCAGCTGTACACACTTTGCTTACCTGAAAATGAACTGAAATATTGTGTTCCTTTTTACACTTGATATTGTTCTATGATATGTAAGCTTTCTAATGATCCATTATTTGTGTATTTCTGACTGAAATTGAAGGTCCAAAGTGCAAAATCGAATTTCTAACGAAAAGCATAGGCAGTTGTACACGCTTTGCTTTCGTAAAAATGACCTGAAATATTTTGTTCATTTTTAAACTTGATATTTTTCTATGATATGTAAGAGTTATAATGAGTCATTATTTGTCTAGTTCTGACTGAAATTGAAGGTCCAAAGAGCAAAACCGAATTTTTGACGAAAAGCATAGGCAGCTGTGCACGCTTTGCTTACCTAAAAATGAACTGATATAATTTTTTTATTTTTACACTTGATATTGTTCTATGATATGTAAGAGTTATAATGATCCATTATTTGTCTATTTCTGACTGAAATTGAAGGTCCAAAGAGCAAAACCGAATTTTTAACGAAAATCATAGGCAGCAGTACACGCTTTGCTTTCGTAAAAATGACCTGAAATATTTTGTTCCTTTTTAAACTTGATATTTTTCTATGAAATGTAATCTTTCTAATGAGACATTATTTGTCTACTTCTGACTGAAATTGAATGTCCAAAGAGCAAAACCGAATTTTCAACGAAAAACATAGGCAGCTGTACACGTTTTGCTTACCTAAAAATGAACTGATAGATTTTGTTCCTTTTTACACACTATATTGTTCTATGATATGTAAGAGTTATAATGATCCATTATTTGTCTATTTCTGACTGAAATTGAAGGTCCAAAGAGCAAAACCTAATTTTTAACGAAAAGCATATGCAACTGTACACGCTTTGCATTCCTAAAAATGAACTGAAATATTTTGTTCCTTTTTAAACTTCATATTATTCTATGATATGTAAGCTTTACAATGAGCCATTATTTGTCTATTTCTCACTGAAATTGAAGGTCCTAAGAGCAAAACCGAATTTTTAACGAAAAGCATAGGCAGCTGTACACGATTTGCTTTCGTAAAAATGACATGAAATATTTTATTCCTTTTCACACTTGATATTGTTATATGAAATGTATACTTTCTAGTGAGCCATTATTTGTCTATTTCTGACAGAAATTGAAGGTCCAAAGAGCAAAATCGAATTTTTATCGAAAAAAAGCATAGGCAGTTGTACACGGTTTGCTTTCGTAAAAATGACCTGAATTTTTTTTCCCTTTTTAAAATTGACATTGTTCTATGATATGTAAGCTTTCTAATGAGCCAGCATTTGTCTAGTTCTGACTGAAATTGAAGGTCCAAAGAGCAAAACAGAATTTTTAACGAAAAGCATATGCAGTTCTACACGGTTTGCTTTCGTAAAAATGACCTGAAATATTGTGTTTCTTTTTACAGTTGACATTGTTCTTTGATATGTAAGCTTTCTAATGAGCCATCATTTGTCTAGTTCTGACTGGAACTTAAGGTCCAAAGAGCAAAACCGATTTTTTTACGAAAAACATAGGCAGCTGTACAAGCTTTGCTTACCTAAAAATGAACTGAAATATTTTGTTCCTTTTTAAACTTGATATTGTTCCATGATACGAAAGCTTTCTAATTAGCCATTATTTGTCTATTTCTGACTGAAATTGAAGGTCCAAAGAGCAAAACTGAATTTTTAACGAAAAGCATAGGCAGCTGTACACACTTCGCTTACCTAAAAATGAACTGAAATATTTTGTTCCTTTTTACACTTGATATTGTTCATTATATGTAAGCTTTCTAATGATCCATTTCTTGTCTATTGCTGACTGAAATTGAAGGTCCAAAGAGCAAAATCGAATTTTTAACGAAAAGCATACGCTTTGCTTTCGTAAAAATGACCTGAAATATTTTGTTCATTTTTAAACTTCATATTTTTCTATGATATGTAAGAGTTATAATGAGCCATTATTTGTCTAGTTCTGACTAAAATTGAAGGTCCAAAGAGCATAACCGAATTTTTGACGAAAAGCATAGGCAGTTGTACACGCTTTGCTTACCTAAAAATGAACTGATATAATTTTTTTATATTTACACTTGATATTTTTCTATGATATGTACGCGTTCTAATGAGCCATTATTTGTCTAGTTCTGACTGAAATTGAAGGTCCAAAGAGCAAAATCGAATTTTTGACGAAAAGCATAGGCAGCTGTACAAGCTTTGCTTACCTAAAAATGAACTGAAATATTTTTTCCTTTTTAAACTTGATATTGTTCCATGATACGAAAGCTTTCTAATTAGCCATTATTTGTCTATTTTTGACTGAAATTAAAGGTCCAAAGAGCAAAACTGAATTTTTAACGAAAAGCATAGGCAGCTGTACACGCTTTTCTTTCGTAAAGATGACATGAAATATTTTGTTCCTTTTTAAACTTGATATGTTTCTATGATATGTACGCTTTCTAATGAGCCATTATTTGTCTATTTCAGACTGGAATTTAAGGTCCAAAGAGCAAAACCGAATTTTAGACGAAAAGCATAGGCAGCTGTACACGCTTTGCTTACCTAAAAATGAACTGATATATTTTGTTCCTTTTTACACTTGATATTGTTCTATGATATGTATTATTTCTAATGATCCATTATTTGTCTATTTCTGACTTCAAATGAAGGTCCAAAGAGCAAAACCGAATTTTTAACTAAAAGCATAGGCAACTGTACACGCTTTTCTTTCGTAAAGATGACATGAAATATTTTTTTCCTTTTTAAACTTGATATGTTTCTATGATATGTACGCTTTCTAATGAGCCATTATTTGTCTATTTCAGACTGGAATTTAAGGTCCAAAGAGCAAAACCGAATTTTTGACGAAAAGCATAGGCAGCTGTACACGCTTTGCTTACCTAAAAATGAACTGATATATTTTATTCCTTTTTACACTTGATATTTTTCTATGATATGTAAGAGTTATAATGATCCATTATTTGTCTATTTCTGACTCAAATTGAAGGTCCAAAGAGAAAAACCGACTTTTTGACGAAAAGCATAGGATGTACACGCTTTGGTTACCTGAAAATGAACTGAAATATTTTGTTCCTTTTTACACTTGATATTGTTATATTATATGTAAGCTTTCTAATGATCCATTTCTTGTCTATTGCTGACTGAAATTGAAAGTCCAAAGAGCAAAATCGATTTTTTAACGAAAAGCATAGGCAGTTGTACACGCTTTGCTTTCGTAAAAAGGACCTGAAATATTTTGTTCATTTTTAAACTTCATATTTTTCTATGATATGTAAGATTTATAATGAGTCATTATTTGTCTAGTTCTGACTAAAATTGAAGGTCCAATGAGCAAAACCGAATTTTTGACGAAAAGCATAGGCAGCTGTACACGCTTTGCTTACCTAAAAATGAACTGATATATTTTGTTCCTTTTTACACTTGATATTGTTCTATGATATGTAAGAGTTATAATGATCCATTATTTTTCTATTTCTGACAGAAATTGAAGGTCCCAAGAGCAAAACCGAATTTTTGACGAAAAGCATAGGCAGATGTACACGCTTTGCTTACCTAAAAATGAACTGATATATTTTGTTCCTTTTTACACTTGATATTGTTCTATGATATGTAATATTTCTAATGATCCATTATTTGTCTATTTCTGACTTCAAATGAAGGTCCAAAGAGCAAAACCGAATTTTTAACTAAAAGCATAGGCTGTACACGCTTTTCTTTCGTAAAGATGACATGAAATATTTTGTTCCTTTTTAAACTTGATATGTTTCTATGATATGTACGCTTTCTAATGAGCCATTATTTGTCTATTTCAGACTGGAATTTAAGGTCCAAAGAGCAAAACTGAAGTTTTGACGAAAAGCATAGGCAGCTGTACACGCTTTGCTTACCTAAAAATGAACTGATATATTTTGTTCCTTTTTACACTTGATATTGTTCTATGATATGTAAGAGTTATAATGATCCATTATTTGTCTATTTCTGGCAGAAATTGAAGGTCCCAAGAGCAAAACCGAATTTTTGACGAAAAGCATAGGCAAGCTGTACACGCTTTGCTTACCTAAAAATGAACTGATATATTTTGTTCCTTTTTACACTTGATATTGTTCTATGATATGTAAGAGTTATAATGATCCATTATTTGTCTATTTCTGACTCAAATTGAAGGTCCAAAGAGAAAAACCGACTTTTTGACGAAAAGCATAGGCGCTGTACACGCTTTGGTTACCTGAAAATGAACTGAAATATTTTGTTCCTTTTTTACACTTGATATTGTTATATTATATGTAAGCTTTCTAATGATCCATTTCTTGTCTATTGCTGACTGAAACTGAAGGTCCAAAGAGCAAAACCGAATTTTTGACGAAAGGCGTAGGCAGCTGTACACGCTTTGCTTACCTAAAAATGAACTGATATAATTTTTTTATTTTTACACTTGATATTTTTCTATGATATGTAAGAGTTATAATGATCCATTATTTGTCTATTTCTGACTGAAATTGAAGGTCCAAAGAGCAAAACCGAATTTTTGACGAAAAGCATAGGCAGCCTGTACACGCTTTGCTTACCTAAAAATGAACTGATATAATTTTTTTATTTTACACTTGATATTGTTCTATGACATGTACGCGTTCTAATGAGCTATTATTTGTCTAGTTCTGACTGAAATTGAAGGTCCAAAGAGCAAAACCGAATTTTTGACGAAAAACATAGGCAGCTGTACACGCTTTGCTTTCGTAAAAATGACTTGAAATATTTTGTTCCTTTTTAAACTTGATATTTTTCTATGATATGTACGCTTTCTAATGAGCCATTATTTGTCTATTTCTGACTGGAATTTAAGGTCCAAAGAGCAAAACCGAATTTTTAACGAAAAGCATAGGCAGCTGTACACGCTTTGCTTACCTGAAAATGAACTGAAATATTTTGTTCCTTTTTACACTTGATATTGTTATAAGATATGTAAGCTTTCTAATGATCTATTTCTTGTCTATTTCTGACTGAAATTGAAGGTCCAAAGAGCAAAATCGAATTTTTAACGAGAAGCATTGGCAGTTGTACACGCTTTGCTTTCGTAAAAATGACCTGAAATATTATGTTCCATTCTACACTTGATATTTTTCTATGATATGTAAGAGTTATAATGAGCCATTATTTGTCTAGTTCTGACTGAAATTGAAGGTCCAAAGAGCAAAACCGAATTTCTCACTCTTTATCACCAAGTCAGTACGTTATCTAGAAATGTCTAGATATGGTCAAAGTCTATACTTTAATAAAAAAAATGTAAAGAATCATCTAGATTAGGTGCTATACTATATAGTTAGAGAAAGTTCTGGAGCATAAAGAGGACGGTTAATCAAAGCCTATAAATAGGCATCAGTTGTAACCATTGTGAATTGTAAGTGAGTGAATACCCGAAGTGAGGAATAGGTGATAAAGAGTGAGAAATTGAAACTAGTCTTGTAAGGTCTGTACGACCACAGTTTTGAGAGAATAATAAAATTATTTGTTTCCCATAAACCACAGTTGAGTGTTTGTGAGCCCATTTCCAAAATATTCGATACCCATTTAGCCCATTAACTCCAAATCATTTCCAACAAAAGTGGTATCAGAGCCATAAGATTCTAATGGCTAGTGAAATGTTTCCGTTTCATGTACCTAAACTCACCAAAGATAACTATGAAAATTGGAGTATTCAAATGAAGGCGTTATTAGGCTCGCAAGATGCATGGGAGATTGTAGAGAAAGGTTATGTTGAACCGGATGATGAAGCGGCGCTTCCGCAAAATGAAAAAGATGCGCTGCGCATTTCAAGAAAGAGAGACAAGAAGGCTCTCTACCTCATCTATCAAGGAATGGATGAGTCGTCATTCGAGAAGATATCAAGAGCCGCTAATGCAAAGAAAGCGTGGGAGATTTTGCAAAATTCATTCAAAGGCGTGGACAAAGTAAAGAAGGTGCGGTTGCAAACTCTAAGAGGTGAGTTCGAATCTCTCTCCATGAAAGAGTCTGAATTAATATCGGATTATTTTTCAAGAGTTTTAGTTGTTGTTAATCAACTAAGAGGAAATGGCGAGGTCATGGGTGATAGTCGTGTGATCGAAAAAATACTACGGTCACTTGTTCCTAAATTCGACTATATCGTCGTTGCAATCGAGGAGTCCAAAGACGTTGAATCCATGGCCGTGGATGAGCTCATGGGATCCCTTCAATCCCATGAAGAAATAATGAGAAAGAGAAATAAAGAGGGAGCGGTAGAACAAGTTTTACAAGCTAAGCTTACTTTAAAAGACAAAGGAGAGAGCTCTAGTAGTAATGCTAGAGAAAGAGGACGCGGCTACTACGGCGGAAGAGGAAAAGGAAAGCAAAATAACGATGATCAGAGGGTCCAGATGTCGAGCTCCACAAGAGGTCGTGGCAGAGGAAACAATTCATGGCGCAACAATAATAGGCCAAGGTTTGACAAATCTCAAGTCGAATGCTATAACTGTCATAAGCTTGGTCATTATGCTTCGGACTGTCGATCTTCTTCAAATAATGTCGAGGAGAGAGCAAACTACGCCAGTAAAGAAAATCAAGAAGACCAGACCTTGTTGGTGGCATGCAAAGGATGTGACTATGATGAAAACTGTACATGGGTGCTTGATACGGGAGCAAGCAACCATATGTGCGGCACGAAGGAGAAATTCGTGGAGCTTGATGAATCAGTTTCCGGCAATGTGACGTTCGGAAATGGAGCGAAAACTCCGGTGAGTGGTCTTGGCAAAAATTTGATTCGATTAAAAAATGGAAGCCATCAATTTATTTCTAATGTTTATTATGTCCCTAATGTAAAAATGAATATATTAAGTTTGGGACAACTCTTAGAGAAGGGCTATAGGATGAACATGGAAAACCTTAGTCTTTTCATAAGACATAGGAGAGCAAAACTAATTGCCAAAGTGCCAATGACGAGAAATAGGATGTTCTATCTGAACATTCAAAATGACGTCGCGAGATGTATGACTGCTTGTGTGAAAGACTCGTCATGGCTCTGGCATCTTAGATATGGACATCTAAATTTTGGAGGATTAAAGTTACTGTCCAAACAAAATATGGATAGAGGTTTGCCAAGAATAGACGACCCGGATCAATTGTGCGAAGGATGTTTACTTGGAAAACATTTCAGAAAAAGTTTTCCTAAGGAAACACTGACGAGAGCCACAAAGCCACTGGAGTTAGCTCACACAGACGTTTGTGGACCAATAAAGCCAAGCTCGTATGGTGGAAATAACTATTTCCTCATATTTGTCGACGATTTTAGTCGAAAAACATGGGTTTATTTCTTGAAACAAAAATCGGAGGTTTTCTCCAATTTCAAGAAATTTAAATCCCTTGTGGAGAAAGAAAGCGGCTTCAAAATTGTGGCTATGAGATCAGACAGAGGAGGTGAATTTACCTCAAAGGAGTTCGAGTCTTACTGTGAAGACAATGGAATCCGTCGGCCTCTTACGGTTTCATATACACCTCAACAAAATGGAGTTTCCGAAAGGAGAAACAGGACAATTCTCAATATGGCCTGAAGTATGCTGAAGACAAAGAAAGTGCCCAGGGAGTTTTGGGCAGAAGCAGTTGATTGTGCAATTTACCTGATAAACCGTTGTCCTACAAAAAGCGTGTGGAACATGACTCCTTTAGAAGCATGGAGCGGAGTGAAACCCGGTGTCTCACATTTACGAGTATTCGGGAGTATCGCATATGCTCATGTGCCGAGTCAGCTAAGAACGAAGTTGGATGACAGGAGCACCAAGTACATATTTATCGGTTATGACCCTCGATCCAAGGGATACAAGTTGTACGATCCAATCAATACAAAGGTCACCACAAGCCGAGATGTGGAGTTCGATGAAGAAGGCTTCTGGGATTTCGGCGTTCAAGATAAGGATTACAATTTTCTCCCTATTATAGAAGAAGAAGAAGAACAACCACCCGAACCAGTCGCTCCAGCTACTTCACCACCACCATCACCTCCAGCAGTACATCATGATGATCCATTATCAGTAGATGAAAGTTCTAGCGAAAGGGCTTTACGGACGAGGAGTTTAAATGACATCTATGGAGACAATATATCTCTTTTTTGTCTCTTTGCAGAAAGTGAACCAATAAATTTCGAAGAAGCAGTCAAAAGCGAGAAATGGAGAAAGGCGACGGATGAAGAAATCCAGGCTATTGAGAAAAATAATACCTGGGAGCTTGTAACACTTCCGAAAAGAGAAAGAGCAATTGGAGTGAAATGGGTGTACAAAGCCAAGAAAAACGCTAAAGGGGAGGTTGAAAGATACAAGGCAAGATTGGTTGTAAAAGGTTATAACCAAAGAGCATATATCGATTATGTCGAGGTATTTGCTCATGTCGCTCGTCTTGAAAATATAAGATTAATTATCTCTCTGGCTGCCCAAAATAGATGGAAAGTTCATCAAATGGACGTCAAGTCAGCCTTTCTAAATGGGAATCTTGAAGAGACGGTATATGTCGAGCAGCCGCCGGGGTACGAAGTAAAAGGACAAGAAAATAAAGTCCTAAAGTTGAAAAAGGCTTTATACGGCCTAAAACAAGCGCCGAGAGCATGGTATAGCAGAATCGACAAGTACTTCCAAGAAAATAATTTTAAGAAATGCCTGCATGAACATGCTCTCTATGTGAAGGTGGATGAAAAGGGAGATATGTTGCTCGTCTGCCTATATGTGGATGATTTGATCTTTACCGGCAATAATCCAATAATGTTCGAAGAATTCAAGAAAGCAATGACGAGAGAATTTGAGATGACGGACATCGGTCTTATGTCATACTATCTCGGGCTCGAAGTAAAACAACGGAAAAATGGAATTTTTATATCTCAAGAAGGATATGCGAAGGAAATCCTTAAGAGATTTAAAATGGAGGAGTGTGATCCGGCAATTACTCCCGTGGAATGCGGTATCAAGCTATCAAAGATAGATGGAGGCGAGAAGGTCAATCCGACTCTTTACAAGAGTCTTGTTGGAAGTTTGAGATACTTAACTTGTACAAGGCCAGATATTCTCTACAGAGTAGGACTAATCAGTCGCTACATGGAAGCACCTACGGTTACCCATATGAAGACTGCCAAGAGAATTTTGCGCTACTTAAAAGGTACGATTGATTTCGGTTTACTTTACTCGTCGTCAGAAAAATACAAACTCATTGGATAGTGTGACAGTGATTGGGCCGGAAATTTAGATGAAAGGAAAAGTACTACTGGATTTATGTTTTTCCTCGAAAATACGAGCTTCACTTGGAGTTCGAAGAAGCAACCGATTGTCACACTTTCCACTTGCGAAGATGAGTACGTCGCAGCAGCATCGTGTGTTTGTCACGCGATATGGCTAAGGAATTTAATGAAGGAACTTAAAATAGAGCAGGAAGAACCGACAACAATATTTGTGGACAACAAGTCAGCAATGACTTTAGCAAAGAATCCAGTGTTCCACGACCGCAGCAAGCACATCGACACACGATACCATTTTATCATAGAGTGCATATCGGAAAATAAGGTACAATTGAAATACACAAAATCTCAAGACCAAATTGCGGATATATTCACGATACCACTGAAGCACGAGGACTACGTCAAATTACGAGAAATTCTTGGAGTTACAACAAATCAAGTTAATCAAGTTTAAGGGAGGATGTTAAAAATATAAACTTGATTATGCTTAATCAAATTAGAAGAATCTAGAAAATGGAGACTTATCCATTAAACCGGTTAGCTTAATATCAAGAAATATCTAGAGGTCGTACGTTAACAAGAAATGTCTAGAAGAATCAAGTCAGTACGTTATCTAGAAATGTCTGGATATGGTCAAAGTCTATACTTTAATAAAAAAAATGTAAAAAATCATCTAGAGTAGGTGCTATATTAGAGAGTTAGAGAAAGTTCTGGAGCATAAAGAGGACGGTTAATCAAAGCCTATAAATAGGCATCAGTCGTAACCATTGTGAATTGTAAGTGAGTGAATACCCGAAGTGAGGAATAGGTGATAAAGAGTGAGAAATTGAAGTGAGTCTTGTAAGGTCTGTACGACCACGGTTTTGAGAGAATAATAAAATTATTTGTTTCCCATAAACCACAGTTGAGTGTTTGTGAGCCCATTTCCAAAATATTCCATACCCATTTAGCCCATTAACTCCAAATCATTTCCAACATCCTGGGCTTGTTGTGAATCCTGCTAAAATTTTAATATCAGTAATCTTATCATTAATCCACAACCCTAATCCCACCCGCAAATGCTCCCGTGTCTTCATCAAAAGAAACATCTGCATATATACTTCTTCTCGTGTTCCTGTGATCTAGTGCAATATTACTCATGCCTCTAGCACTCGTGCAATTCATGTTCATTGTACCAACTTTTTCTGTTTTCATCATTAATGCCCATTCATTAATTGCAGCTTTAATCAGATTAACACATGTTATGGGATTTGGTTTTTCTCCCTGAAACACTACCATAATCCTGTACTTCCATATCTTCCAACATATAATGCTGAAGATCTCCTTCCACTCATGAAAAGGAGGTGTAAACTAAGACTTTACCCATGAAAGAAAATCATTGGTACCATCTGGCATTTGAAAACCTAAACCAACCAAACTTCCATTGTAAAAGTACATTCCCTAAGAAGATGATTTGATGTCTCTCTAATATCATTCATAAACAACAAGCAATAAGGATTAGAGTGTCCTAAAACATCATATAACTTTGATCTAAGAATTAAGACATCTGCCACCATTTTCCAAACAAACAAAGTTACTCTAGGAAGTAAGTTCAAATTACTGGAATGCTCATGAGCTAAAATTTTATATGTTGATTTTGTTGAAAATTCTCTATCCCTACTACATGTCCATCTTATCTTATCATGGTTGTTTACATCAATATGGATAGCCTTAATCTTATCGGAAATTTCAGGTGTAAAAACTGAATCAATCAAATTACAATCCCAACTATCATCCTCCCCAATAAGATCAAAGACATATTTCAATTCTTCATGTTGCCAATCAGACAACCGACCCATGCCAGGTATCCAGTTGTCTAACGTTATTCTAATGTTTCTATCATTACCAACTTGCCAAAATCCTAACTTGAAAATACATTATCAAACCAAACAAGCACAGTATCAGAATCAAATAAAGTTAGAAAGGAAAAATAATTTTTAAGAACTTACCTTGACATACTTGACATTTTTTAAGTGATGGTGTAGTAAAAAATTTCGGTTATAGTAAAAAAAATTATATATAAAAAAAAAACAAAGCAACAAAGGGTGAAGTTAGGATAAGTGTAAAATTTATATCAGATAATAATGAAGAGCTCTTTAGCCTCTCACCAAAGTGCATCACAGAAGCTGAAAATGTTGCACTTACTAGCATTCCAGATGATACAGAAATCCTCAAAGCTCTACAAAGGATGCATCCATGGAAGGCACCAGGACCAGACGACTTTCCACTAGGTTTCTTCCAGACTCAGTGGGGCACTACAAAAGAGGATGTAATACAGATGATTCAGAGCTTATTTACCAGTGGGAGAATGCTAAGGAAGATGAATAAGACTAATCTTTGTTTGATACCAAACATCCAGTTACCACAGGCACCAGGTGACTACATGCCAATAGATTTATGTAACACCACATATAAGCTGATCACAAAGATTATGGCAATGAGGCTGAAACCTTTGATGAATAAGCTAATTTCACCAATGCAGGCATCATATGTCCCAGGGAGACAAATAGGAGACAATATCACTCTTGCACATGAATTAATCCATTGGATGAAAAGAAAGAAGACAAAAATGGGATACATGGAATCGAAGTTAGACATGTTCAATGCATTTGATCAAGTGGAATGGTCTTTCTTGCCCAAAGTCATGGAAACTTTTGGTTTTGCTGATCATTTTTGTGACTTGATACATGAATGCATCAGCACTAAAAAGATTCAGATTATGCTAAATGGTTCACCATGTACACCTTTTAAACCCACCAGAGGAATACGACAGGGTGATCCAATATCAACCTATCTGTTCTTGCGCACCATGCAGGTGTTCACAAGATCTTTGGCCAAAACAGAAGCTGAGAAGAAGATACAAGGCATTAAAATCGCAGAGAATGCACCACCAGTATCACATCTTATTTTTGCAGACGATTGTTTGTTATTTTTGAAGGTTGATTATAACTGACTTCAGCTCCATATTAGGACAACAAGAAGAATTCGACATGGGAGTGGCAAAGCAGCTATGGTGAAATCAGTTTCATTCAAAAACATAGCTTCTGGCTCTTGGGAGATGGGAAGAAAATTATCACTTGTAAAGACAATTGGATTTCAAGGAAACAAGAACCACCAGTTTCTAGTCCAAGAAGTATATAATCAAAATCAAATCTGGAAGTCGGTTCTTTTATCACGCGAACATTACGAAGAGGCCCCCATCGTGCCTAATTATGGGAGCATTGAATTAGAAGGTACATAATCAAAATCAAATCTGTTCTTTTGGAGGATACAAAAAGATGTTTTCTATCGAGTATAGATAAAACAACAAAATACAAATAAGAACTGAAAGTCTGAAACAAATTTAGAGTTAGAATATGTTACCAGGATCTGATGAAGATATTCCACAGTTGTCTTTCTCGACAAACCCATTACTATAACTGTAGCAGATGGAACCTGCAAGTGTAAATGGTAGTTCAGTTGTTCAAATCAGCATGTTTAAGATTAGTATAAAAAAAAATGACACGGTTTCAGTCATAGCATACCACTGAAGAATGTTCATGGTTTCGTTTATGGTCATAGGTGACATCTCGGTCGCTTCGGTTGTGGCTGCGAACACGAGGAGACCTCGATCTCTGGTGATAGTCATGTCCACGAGGCCAAGGATGTTCTCGTCTCCAACCTGGAAATTGATCTCTCTCCCAACTATCATATGTGTTACGTCTTCTGAAATCAGAACCATAGATGGATGGCTCATCCATAGTCATGGCTCTCTTCCCTACTTCGAGTACTCTGAGAAGTACAATGCTGGTGATAGTCTAAAGGTAGAAAGTTATCATCATTACGACCAGCAAATCTTGCAGGCCTAGCAACCCCATGATCGCTCGAATAACAATCCCTAGAGTAGATCGCATCCCTTGAGAGACCGTCGAGGAACCTAAAGATAGGAAGTAAGAAAGAAAATTTAAATTTGTGATACAACAGATTATACAGAATTGAGTCCGCGTAATTATACATAACAAAAGTGAGAAAAGATGATAAACTAAATATTCATCAATATCAAAATTCAGAAATAATCAGGACTAACAAAATTGAGTTCACATTTCATAAGAACGTAAGCACATTTATTTTGATCACAAATTAGGTGTCACGTATACATAGATACTATAGATTTGGATAAAAAACTAAATGCAAAACAACCATATCAAGAGCATGCCATAGTTATGAAAGCAACTCACCGAATGTCTGCCTCAGTGCCCGCAGGAAACCCCTCCAGAGCCTGTGCATTAGGAAAACAAGATAAGTAGGATAACATATTATCATGGTACAAGTAAGCAAGGTAATATCTGAAAAGATTAGATGGAACTGCACTTACACTGGTATGACCCCGTTGTTGCTGAATTACATATGCTCTGTGACCCATTCATCGCAATATCGCACTGGATTAATCCTCAAGAAGCTGCAATAGTAAGATGGAAGATTAGATCGAATTTTGGTAATGCTTACACAACATGCTGGAACTTATAAACAGTTGAATTGGAAATTGCTGGTACAAACAAGTATGGGAACATTAATACTAAAAAATCAGACAATGAGAAAGAACATTTAGAGTAGCAAAGAAAGTGTAAAAAGAGTATAGCAAGCAATATAGAATATTTGAATCCATTAAACAAACGACAATGGTAGTAGTAAGTGCCAAAACCATGAATGTATCACATAACTAGACAAACACCAAAGATGAGGTTTTCATTGCTATTAAAATAAGTGACAATCAGCTTATTGGTAGTGGGAGTAAATTCAAATTCAATCCTATTGCATCACTAGCTGCAGACCTGCAACTAAAGCTAACCCCTTGCAAAGCATTACTGTGCAGCAAGTTAGTGCAGGTTCCTAGAGCTACAGAATAAGCAACAAACATTCAATCAAAAAATGAAAGAAAGTAAAGAGTAGAACGAATTTAGAGGAATCAAAGATACGATATTCAAATTCAATTTACAATTGTCTAAATGCAAAAACCAGATGATACAGCGTGGAATCATATCAAAATAATCAAAATCCCCTAATAATCATAAATAAAATCCATAAATTGAGAAGAAGAAGATGCTAATTTACATAGAGATTTGAAAAACAAAACCCCTAAAGAAATTTTTTTGCAATTCTTCTTCCAAACCCTTAATTACCTTTTCAGTTGCTTGAGATCTCTGTGGAATGTGGAGTTGAAGAAGAATTTCTGTCTACTTAAACACAAAAAAAAAAAAAAAAAAAAAAAA
>NC_039358.1:243476615-243488912 GCF_003573695.1 Papaver somniferum | reverse complement strand
TACACTAGCCAGATGAATGTGTATCTCCTAGTTACACATGTTATATGCATGTGTAACTCTCAGTTACACAATTCAGATGCATGTGTAACCGCTAGCTACACTAGTCAGATGCTTGTGAAACTGAAATATACATTGTTTTATGTACTGTTCATTTTAATCGTATAAATACTGATTGTTTGTTGTTATATTTCAGGTTTTAGATAACTTCATAAAAGCTAATTGCTTAAACGTGGTAATGGTCTCGCTGGAACTGGAGTTGACGCTGAATACACAAGTCAGATGCATGTGTAACTCTCAGTTACACTAGATAGACACATATGTAACTCTCAATTACACTAAACAGATGCGTGTGTAACTTCTAGTTACACATGCTAAGAAATTATTGTAAATGAATATTAAAGTAATAACTTTTTTTTTGTGTTTTTTTTTTTATGTCTATTTATTTGCATATATATACAAGTGTAACTTTGCATTACACATATCATAAGGATGTGTAACTTCTGGTTACACATGCCATATGCATGTGTAACTTCTGGTTACACCTTCGCACTGTATTTTAATACTTTCGGATTTGGACCTATTTAGAATTTATCTGTTATTAATTTATTTTCATAGCTTTCCTGCTATTGCAACAAGATAATATGGTTTTCAACCTCTGATTCTTGATAACTAACGCAGAGAACTTTCCTTGGCTGTTCCCGGATATGTTCTTAAGTTACATCTTTTTAGAAACCTCAGTCAAAGTTTTAAATGCAACCAACTCAATTAAAGGTAAGTCTTTACTTTCTTTTCAATTATTTACATGATACTTGTATTACAGTCGTTCTTGGATGTGCATCTGGTCTTGGCATGTAATTAGATGTGTATCTTTGATGCCTGCGCATTTTATACATCCTGATAGACCAGATGTATATATGCAGGGGAAATACAAGTAGACTATGAGATAGATTGATCTGATGGAGAAGAGGGTGGTTATGGCAGAGTCGATGCTGGAGGGTACATTACAGTACCAATCTGGTCAAGCTAAGTGTTCAAATCCATCAAGGTATCATATCCTCATCCATCTCAAATCCAATTATTATTCTGCCGCTCCTCCGTTCATGTTGATTTCATATCAGTCTGTTTAGATAAATGCTTAGTAAATTTGCTAGGTACGAATTAAAACGTTCTCTCTTAAGATTCTGATGGTCCAATTGGGCTCTATCTAATAGTTTCTCCCACTAGATTCACCAACCTCATTGATTTCGATCAAATTCAGTTGAAATTGTCATTGGGGATTTTATCAATGCTGAATCTGGTGGTAATTACATTGCAGAATGCTATTGAATCCATTGAAAGGGCTGTAGAGCATGGAATAATGAATTTTCTTATTTCGTCAGATTCTACAATGCTATTAAAGCTTTCATTACAAGGAAACTGCCATGGTTTGTGCTGGCCGATTGCCTAGCCAAGAAAGGTGTTCGATTAAATAAAGGTCAGGTGCTTACTTTCTCTTCCAGGCCTGCATTTTTTTTATCGAGGATGGAGTGGCCATCTGAATCACAAATTGTATTCTGTTAATACTTGCAAAGTTTAGCCTTTGTGAGCTATTTTTTTGGTCACAATTTGTTCTTAAAATTGGTTATTTGGTAGTGAAATTTCATTGATTTGGCAAAAACCATAAATATCAGTATTATTTATCACTTATCAGGTAATCTCTGTTTTGAGGTACAACAGAAAACTACTTGACGAAAAGGAATTTGGAGAAGCTCTATATGGGAGTGTTCATTATGAGCTTTTTTTTCTCTTCAGCCTCAAGAGTCATAATATACTTGTAAGTCCATCATGCCTTCCTTCGTTTTATTTGGTTGTTAATCATAATAAATTGAATGGCTTCTAATTGAATGGCTTCGTTTTATTAGCGACTTGGATTCCTAGCTGAAGACACCCTCTATTTATGTGTTCGACTGTTTAGATGCAGGAATGATTGCCAATGCGTTTATAGAGGTTAGCAACATGGTGAAAGTTATATCAAATGTTATGTGTACTGAAAAAGAATTCAAATCAGAGTGTTTATATCAAATCCCTTGCTCTGTCTTAATAAGCTTATGGCTCGCTATGATGGCTACATCTTCATGTTGTTATTTTTTTAATTATTTGCTTGAGTTCTTGAATTCTCAAGTTACCAAGGCCACACTGGTGAGTTGACCAAATTGTTTTTGCCTCTTGTAATAATCTTACTTTGTTATTTATGATTACAGTCTCAGAAGATCGGTCTTGAGTACATGGATGTTGAAGGTCTTAAGAAGCTTAACAAGAACAAGAACTTGGTCAAGAAGCTTGCAAAGAAGTTTCATGCTTTCTAGCCTCAGAAGCTGTTATCAAGCAAATTCCCCGTCTTCTTGGACCTGGTGTTAACAAGGCAGGCATGTTTTTCTACCAAGAACTGTGGACTTATTAATTTGTTTATGTTGCTTTGTCTCGCCTTTTTGTTATTGTGCTTTCTGTTGAATGAATGTATATCAAAAGGTAGTATATGGATATAGGTCTGCACATTACATCTGTTTAACTGCACATTAGACAAGCCATATGCATGACAGTTTGCACATTTAACTAGCATTGGCAGACTATATATGTGTAACTAGTAGTTACACATATAATCAAATGTGTAACTTCTAGGTACACAAGCTAAATGAATGTGTATCTACTAGTTACACATGCAAATTAGATGTGTGACTTATAGTTACACATGTTAATTTGATGGTATATGCATATGTAACCTAATATGAAACTTCTATCTAACTGTAACATTTTTTTATTTTACCTTCTTTTTGTAGAGTCTGTAACTCTGTAAGGGTGAACTATTAAGTTTTGTATACTTGCTCTAGTTTATTCAGTTATGAGATAGATTTGACTATTCTGTGTCCATTGGTTTTTGATTTTTGGATGTCCTGTTTTGTTCATTTGTATGAGAAGTGTTCTAGCTGCTATGGTACTGATATCATTTGCTTGTCATGTAGTTACTAAGAAGGCTGACCCCAAGGTGCTGGCTAACAAAGCTTCCAAGGCTGTCAAAGCTGGAGCATCAACCATTAAGAAGAAGGCTAAGAATATCTGCACATCAGTCATATTTCACAGGCCAAAGACATTGCAGAAGGCAAGGAATCCCAAGTACCAATATATTAGTGCACTACCAAGGAACAAGCTGGACCATTACCAGATCCTGAAATACCCACTCACCACCGAGTCCGCAATGAAGAAGATTGAAGACAACAAGAAGAAGAAAATAAGGATGCTTTCAAGAAGATGTAAAACATCCAGACAGATAAAGTGAACACCGTTATCAAGTAAGACTTCTTGATTACTTACGACTAGCTACTTCTTTTTCTTGAAAGGTAGTATATGGATATAGGTCTGGAATGGTTTCACTTAACTCATACATCTGTTTAACTGCACATCACACAAGCCATATGCATGACAATTTGCACGTTTAACTAGCATTGGCAGACTATGGATGTGTAACTAGTAGTTACACATGCTAATTAAATATGTAACTTCTAGGTACACAAGCCAAATAAATGTGTATCTACTAGTTACACATGCAAATTAGATGTGTAACTTATAGTTACACATGCTAATTTGATGGGATATGCATATGTATCTTATAGTTACACATGCTAATTTGATGGGATATGTTATAGTGGTTATATTTATGAAATTGAGAAAAGAACATCAAGTCCTAGTAGTAGGGAGTAGTAGTGGATGCAGATTAGACTAATTAGATGCAGGTTATACTTATAGTTACACATAATAATTAGATGTGTAATTTCTAGTTACACATGATGATTGTATGTGTAACTTATGCTAATATGCATGTGTAACTATTGTTTACATGTGTAACTACTGATTACACATGCATTTTGTTTTCCTGGGTTCATATCTATACCCTGCTGAATCAGTTGTGTGATCATTTTTTGCGATATTAATGTGCTAGCACAAGGTTCCCAGGTGTTTGTATTATTCTGCCAGTATAATTACTGTCTGAAGCTTTACTTTCTGTTGCTTAAAATGTCCTTCGTCATCGATAATATGAAAATGGCTTAGGTACATCTAGACTAGCGCTGTAAAACGTCTTTCTGTTAATACAGTGCTAACAACGTCTTTCTGCTGAAGCAGTGATATCTTAATTAAGAGATTCTCATTCACTTGCAAGGTTAAATGTATTATTTTATGACTGGTAATTGCTTGATAGTCACCTCTCGTTTTTGCTAGTGTTATTCATTTAGAGATGGATTTGCTGATTTTATGTTGACATATCTAAGTCAGATGCATGTGTAACTCCTAGTTACATAATTCAGATGCATGTGTATCTGCAAGTTACACATGTTAATTAGATGTGTAACTTTTACTTACACATACTGATTTTGGGTACACATATCAATATGTATGTGTAACTCCTAGTTACACTAGTCATATGCATGTGTAACTGCTAGCTACACTAGCCAGATGAATGTGTATCTCCTAGTTACACATGTTATATGCATGTGTAACTCTCAGTTACACAATTCAGATGCATGTGTAACCACTAGCTACACTAGTCAGATGCTTGTGAAACTGGAATATACATTGTTTTATGTACTGTTCATTTTAATCGTATAAATACTGATTGCTTGTTGTTATATTTCAGGTTTTAGATAACTTCATAAAAGCTAATTGCTTAAACGTGGTAATGGTCTCGCTGGAACTGGAGTTGACGCTGAATACACAAGTCAGATGCATGTGTAACTCTCAGTTACACTAGATAGACACATATGTAACTCTCAATTACACTAAACAGATGCGTGTGTAACTTCTAGTTACACATGCTAAGAAATTATTGTAAATGAATATTAAAGTAATAACTTTTTTTTTGTGTTTTTTTTTGATGTCTATTTATTTGCATATATATACAAGTGTAACTTTGCATTACACATATCATAAAGATGTGTAACTTCTGGTTACACATGCCATATGCATGTGTAACTTCTGTTTACACCTTCGCACTGTATTTTAATAATTCCGGGCCTAGATTTAATAATTTTGGGCCTAGATTTAAATTTTATTTAATTATGGGCTTGACAATATGCATAAGGGTATCAAGGTCTTTTAAAAACTCGGGGCCTAGATTTAAACTTTTTTTAATTAAGGGCCTCATATTATGGGTTATCCATGGGTTGGGCCTGAGCCTAATTTCCCCTTTATAGAAATGCTGCAGAAATGGTATCTTATTGCATTGTTTTAGACCATATCTTCCAATATCTCTAAAGTCTTGCTCCCTTGGCCCCTTTGGTACTATTGCTAGCACTTGCAAGCCAGACCATATTTTAGCCAAAAGCGATGTCCAGCAACTAGACATAGTTGAGAATTAGGGGTGAGCATAAAAACCGGAACCGCGGATTTGACCCGTATCCGTCCGCAAAATTGCGGGTGAAAACCAATCCGCAAGAGTTATGGACCGGACACGGGTGCATTCTCAAATCCGCACGCGGTGCGGTTACGGTTGCGGTTGGGATTTGATAACCGCGGATTACCCGCACCGTAGGACATATAGGGAATTTAGTAAATGTATTAAGGACAATATGGGAAGTTGGAGTTTGATATATAAACATCTTTAGCTTTCGGTGAAACCTAATAGCATCAGTTTTTTTCGAGAGGAAAAGAGACCTAATAGTCTCAGAGAAGAGACTTCGATTCTTCTTCTTCTCTGAGTAAATTAGTTCTCTCATTCATCTTCTTCTCATCACAGATTCACAGTAAATATCCTTCGATTCATCTTCTTCTCATCACAGTAAATTAGTTCTCTCATTCATTCTTCTTCTCTGAGCAGCATCAGCATCAGTAACTGTAAGTAGTTCTCTCATTTTCATTTCTTTTGACTTTCAATGATTATTATATGTTCTAGTGATGTTGATTTCGTTTTAATTGGTTTGGAATTTTCTTAGATGTCAAAATAATTTTGAGTATGTTTGATTTAGGGTTTTCTTAAATTAGTTTTTTCTTCCAATTTAGAGATTTTGGGTGATTTGGTCGGTAAAGACCATTATCAGTGCTGAAAATTAAACCAGTTGTGGGTGTGGATTGTCTAATTCATGTATGTTATTTATGAAACAAGGTAGATCCACGGATTGGAGAGAAGAATCTTCAGGAGAACAGTATTTAAAATCCTTGGGTAGGTGGTGAAGCTTGTATTATCAGTGCTACAATTGTTTGGGTATGATGTTGCTATCTCTGCATTCTGTAACATATCTTCTTATTTGCATTTTGTAATACTGATTTTTTTCCTCCTATGCATGTTGCAAGTCTTTGTAGCCATATATGTATGTAGCTTAGTAGTACAGCTTCTGTGTAAAATGTTATCAAATAGTATACCTTACTAATAAATATGGAAGAATAGTCTTATAGAGAAAAATTGCTGGTGGAGTCATTTAGCTTTAGTGTATCCGCAATTTCCTGTAGTATTTAAGATGTGAATCATGTACATAAGATGGAAAATCATGTGAATACTGATAACTGATTTAGAGTACTTATAGTATTACATATGTGGGTACAGTGTGTACATCATTTTTATTAGATGGTTATTGTTTTCAAAATTAGGTTCCTGCAAACGGTAGCATGATTACATAGCGGCTACTAATATGTATTCATTATAAGATTAGATTTTTTGAATAGCATGTGGGTCGAATTTGAAACTTGGTTTCCTAACATCTCGGCTAATTATATTCATGTCTAGCATCGTATCCAACATTAGAGAGTTTCGGTTAGATCTACCGCTTCACTCATCGATAACTCATATTATTGGTCAGCTTATGCAAATTTATTAATGATGAGCTTTTGTGCCTGCATACTGTAGTTGCATGCCTGTATGATAACTTTCGCAATTTTTACTCTTTTTTTTTGTCCCTTTTCAAATAGCAATCTGACTAATCCATATTGTTGCGAGTAGAAAGCATTCCCTTGGTAAGGTATATCCCAAAAGTGAGCCTTCTTATTTGAGTTGATTTTAACTCTTTTAGTTTATAGATCATTGCATCATTGATTCTGTCAATCTTATTTTTCAATATCTACTGTCAATGGGTATGAACAGGAGAATCTGAGAGCAGATGGCTTCAAGTACTAAGGGACCTTCTATTCCTGTTGACGATCCTGATGAGAGCATGGCTACAGTTAACCCGGCAACCGTCGAGAGCATATCTACAGCTACACCATCATCTCTGGTTGAAGTTTCAAAGCCTCCGAAAGCTTCTGGTAAGAAGCAATCAGACTGCTGGCAACATTTTGATAAGCGCCTTGATCTTAAGCCACCTAAAGTTCAGTGCAAGCATTGTAAAAGGAAGTTTTCATGGGGTAAAGACGATATAGGGGGTTCTAACTCTCATGGAACAACAAACATGAACAACCATATAAAGCAAAGAAGGTGTCCTAACTACACTCCACCTGGACAACAACAGTTAGCCTTTCAAGTAAGTGATAATGGTGAGACTCGTTCCGTTGTGAATCACTCGTTTGACCAAGATGCATGCAGAGCAGCCCTCACCAGAATGATCATCAAAGATGAATTACCTTTTATGTTTTTACAACGTGAAGGCTTCTTAGAATTTTGTCATCAACTAGAACCTAGGTTTGATGTTCCTTCTCGTTTTACTGAAGCTAAAGACTGCATGAAGATGTATTTAAGTGAGTACCACAAATTGAAAGCTGAATTTAAAAAGTATGGTAGAAGGTTATGTCTCACCACTGATACGTGGACTTCAGTTACAAACATGAGCTACATGGTGTTGACAGGTCATTATATTGATGAGAAATGGGTGTTAAAGAAGAAGATATTGAATTTCTGTCCAGTTACGGATCATACTGGTCTGGAATTAGGTAAAACAGTTGCAGCTTGTCTTTTACAGTGGGGGATTGAAAGGGTATTCACTTTGACAGTTGATAATATTAGTTCTAACAATGAAGCAGTTGCTTATTTGTCCAAGAGAGTTGTGGGTTGGAAGGCTGCAATTTTGGGAGGAGAGCACATGCATCTTAGATGTGCAGCACATATCCTTGCCTTAGTGGTTAAAGACGGTATGGATTTGTATAATGAATCTATTTCTAGGATACGCGAGGCCGTTAAGTTCGTTAGAGGATCAGCAGAAAGATTGAAGAAGTTTAAGGAATGCGCTGAACAACGGAAGATTAACATCACCAAATTTCTTAGCTTGGATTGCGAGACTAGATGGAATTCTACTTACCATATGTTGAGTGCAGCTGAAAAATATGAGGAGGCCTTCTACCAATTTGAAGAATCAGGGTATGCGGATAAATTTCTTAATCCCCCTCGACCACCAACAAGAGGTAAAACAAACGTACCAGCAGTACCAGCAGTTCCTAAGGTATGGCCCGTTGCTTCTAATTGGGAAACAGCTCGTGCATTTGTTAGATTGCTAAAAACTTTCTATGATGCTACATTGAAATTTTCTGGATCAACTTATGTCACGTCTAATTTATTCCTCGACGAAGTAATTTGTATTAATGACGTACTGCAAGAATGGGTTAAGAATGGTAACGTGTTATTGTCTGACATGGCTGACTGGATGGTTCTTAAATATGAAAAGTATTGGGCAGTGGATAAAATCAACAAAATGTTATACATTGCTGTGTTGCTTGACCCACGACGCAAGGAAGCCTATCTTAGATTTGCTTTGACAGAGTTACTGAAAGAGAATCATGTTACAGTTGACCACGAGGTCCATGAGATGATGACTGCAGTGAAACTTATTTTAACAAATATGTTTGAGGAGTATGCACTGATATATAAAGGGGATGATACGGATTCAAGACCAACAACTTCAGTACAGACTTCTCGTTCACTAGAACCTCAGAATCCGATCAACAGATTTGTTGAGTCTGAAAAACATCAAGAAACAGTGGAGGGGAAAACAGAGCTGGATATGTATTTCTCAGAGAAAAGAGAGGATTTTAATCAACAATTCGATATTCTGAATTGGTGGAAGGTTAACTCTTCCAAGTATAAGATCTTGTCCATGATAGCTCGAGACGTGCTTGCTATGCAAGTATCAACAGTAGCTTCAGAATCAGCTTTCTCCACGAGTGGTCGTGTTCTTAATGAGTTTCGAAGTTCCATGCTGCCAAAAACAGTCCAAGCACTGATCTGTGCTCAAAATTGGCTTCTAGATAAACCAATCAATCTCGAGGAGCTGATAGAAGCGGTTGAAAAAATTGACTTAGGTAAATCTCAAACCTTGCTTCCTTTGTTTTTGCATCTTTCTCTTTGTGATCAGCCTTGCACTAATTAAGTTGATTTGTCAAACCTTGCTATATTTTGATGTGATGCTACAACTTTGGGACCTATGGGGCATAACTTTTTGTGTGCAAATTTGACCTGATCAGTTCATTATAGGGTCTGCGTGCATAACTTTCTATTAGTCTCCTTGGAATTTGATTAGTCATAATCAATCTTAAAACTCTGGCTTGTTGTTCCTCAATGTCGATTGGGTCTGCGGTCTAGTTGTGATCAGCCCTTTTAAATGGTCTTTACTAACCAATGCTGATTGGTTTTTGTTTCTTCTTGTTTATTGCTGCCTTATATCTGCCTTATAGTGTTTACTGATTATCTATAACTCCTCATTTTACAGATGCGGCAGAAATCTTGCAGGAAATTCCAGACATATCTATCACGGATTGAATCCAAGGTCTCTTTTTTAGTTTTTGGCATCAGAGATTCATATGGCTTGGCACCAGACTTGTTGCATTTGAATTACTACTCTTTTGTGTTAGCTGTTAACTATCTTATGTCTATTGTTGCTTTTGAATTACTGAATTATAACTCTTTTGTGTTAAAAAAACGTCTGCACTCTAGTTTGTAACTTTCTAATTTCTACACTTAGTTTTTTTTGATGATTCTTGTGATCAAATCCGCGGTTAATCCGCAACCGGCCCGCAAAATCCGCTGATCCGCAAAGGGCAAATCCGCGGATGATTGGGCCGGTCACGGTTTGAATTTCCAAATCCGCAACTTTGACGGTTTGGTTGCGGGTGACCCCTAATCCGCAACCGTCCGTCCGTTGCTCACCCCTATTGAGAATTAGTAGTTGGAATTTTTCAATGTTGATTGAAGCTTAACCTGAAAAGAAATCATGGTTTGCATGCACTCTTGTCTCAGTTAGTGTTTGTATTTGCATTTCACAAAAAATAGAACTGGAATTTTTTTTTTAAGCCCAACCTTGTTCACAAAAGAAAACTGGGATTTGTTCTCAGAAAGTTTTAACTATGAACAACAATGTACCTGCAGAGAACGGCATTTTCCCATAGCAGAATTTCACTCTCTGCACGGCATAAGGCATGACTAAGGGTGCACTGGCGTGACCATAAGCATTACAGTGAACTCATAATATCAGTCTTGAATGATTTAATTGGAAGTTCTTGCGTTCTTGACCAACTGTAAGCTGAACCGTATAAGAGCAATTCCTATGGAATGAACAAACTTGGAGTTTATTCATTTTGCCCCCACTATGGAATGAACAAACACAGAAAATTGATGTTCAAATGAACAGATCTGATCATTTGAACATCGAGTCGGAACATCAGGCGCGCGTCTATTGTAAGGACGCGCGCCATCCCTACTAACGCTGGCGTCAGAAGAAATGACGCGCGTTCATGCAAAAAACGCCAGCGACACTTGGATTGACGCCCGCGATTCTTGGATTGACACCAAGTACAATCCCTGATTATTTTACTACTTTTTAACCTTATTTTATCTCAGTTCATCCTATTTTATCTCAATTAAATATTATATTTTATTTTCATCTTTATCCTACAAAACATTTTATATTAAAAAGAAATACTAATGGGGCCCTAGAAAATCAAATCTGTTCATTTTACCCTGCTTTACCATAGTGGAGAAACATGTTTGACCATCCACGTGGCTCAACAAAATTTTGAGTTTGAACATTACCATAGGAACTGCTCTGACAACTCAGTCATTTGTTGAGAAAAATATTTCCATTAGTACCCCTATAGGTACTATTTCCACCCCAACCAAATGGCTATACTTTCCATCCATAGACACCTCTAAAGCTGAACCGTATAACAACTCAGCTCTGGCTGTATACACAGAAAATCGTTTCAATTTCCATCCGTACACACCTCTTCTTCTTCTTATAATCTGATTTTTGATGTTGATGATGATCTTAATTTTCTAGTGTTTGAACTCAAATCCGTAAATGTTTGATGCCCATTTTATTGTTTTATAATGTAATGTTTGGATATGAGACTGTCTGCCAACGGTTTGATAAAATACCTAAGAAAATGTATGACTGAGGATTAAGTTTACCAACAGTTTTCTGTGCGGTTTTTAAGTCATTTCAAGTGAACGATGAAATGCTAAGGTCAAGATAATTTAATGCTCATGGTTTGACTAGATTCGCTGTAGGTTGAAGAAATAATTAGCTAGGCAAACTGACAAGCAATTTTTGATTGTCGCGCAGTAGGAGGCCCGGCCCATTTGGAGTACAAGTCCGGCTAAAACCCTAACATTTTTAAACTAAGATTTAGGGGGAAAATTCGGCAAAGAGGAAAAACAGAACTGAGAGGAGAAGAAAACTATGGCGAAGAGAATGAACTTGATTGCTGATTCTGCGTATGTAGAAAATAGGGATGTCTTGTTTGAGATGTTTCTCAGTCTTACATGGAGATTGATCTTTCAAATGAGGTTAGTTTCTAAACAATGGTTTGGTTTTATGTTCGACAACTAAACATCAACAAACCGAATTATATGCATGTAATCCACTTTTGAAACAATATGTTATGTTGCCCGAACCAGTAGTTACTTATGAGGTTAGTGTCTTCATGGGTCTGATATGTATCCATAGCGATACATATCAGTTGAGCATTTGGGTACTGCAAGAGGATGGTGATACTAATAACATATAGCTTTTGATTCTACATCTCAGAGTATTGTAACCTTGGAAATCTTCGCGAGTGCTGCTAATTCATATCAAGTAAGTACCCGCAATATCGAAACTGGAAGTAACGCATTGGATAGGATTCCTAACAATCCATATAATGCTTCTCATTTCATCAAGGCATTTGTGTTGACTTTGTTGCCTGACACCTCTGTGCAACTAGAGTGAGCAGTTGAGCTGCAGAACATCCCCCTCTAATGAGATTTTCAGGGCATTTACATTCAGGTATTTCAAGAATTAATTTTTTTTTTACATTGTAATAAATGTGATTCATATTGTTTTTGAAGTTATGACTATTTTTTTTTTTTTTTTTTTT
>NC_039358.1:243441462-243476343 GCF_003573695.1 Papaver somniferum | reverse complement strand
TTTTTTTATAATTGAAAGATTGATTATTCTAAGACTCAATGGTGTCTCTCTATGTTCATCAGTCTGTTCTATTATTGGTTATACAAATGTTGCAGAGATGGTATCTTATTCTATTATGCTTAATTTCTCGTCTCAGTTAAGTGTTTGTATTTGCATTTCTAGCTCTCAAGTGCTCTATTGAGACACTCTACTAGCAGTCAGTAACATGTTTCTTCTAACTAGCTAGAGATCGGGTGCATGTAAACTGGCATCCTGCTAAAAACTTTACTGAACCAGACTTTAAATCGAACCCTTTGTTCCTAAAAGAGAACTAGAATCTCTTCTTTAAACCCAACCTTGTTCAGAACAGTAAACTGAGACTATTTGTATGTATGGGCTAGCTTCCATCCATCTCAACAATCATCTAGCTCTTCTCCAAGATTTTGAAGAAACAAAATCTAATGAAAACATACCAGAGGAATTGCTTGATCATCTCGTTGTGTGGCATTTAACACACCATAATTTCATCGTATCTTTGAAGTCGTAAGGAAAAAGAAGGGCATTTTGCCATGGCAGAATTCCACTCTGTCAGGTGATCAGTCCCAAATACTAGCAAATTTCCATTTCTACCCCTAAAGGTACTATTTCCACCCCCACCCAGCAACCAGACTGTACACTTTTCTTTCTTCCTTGCCAAAAACCCTAAAGAGAGAGAGAGAGAGAGAGAGTCAGAGAGGGATACAGATTTTACAGAAGCATCGAGCGAAGAGAATCGTTTCAACTTCCATCCATATACAAATACTCATCTGACTTAGCTGTATACACAGAGAACCGTTTCAATTTCCACCCGTGTAGGTAAGTTTCTTCTTCCAACTTGGTCTTCTTCTCTTTGTTCAGAATCCCGAATCCTATAATTTGATTTTTGATCATGTTGTTGTTGATCGTATTAATTTTCTAGTTTTTGAACTCAAATCCCGATATGTTTAGTGCCCATTTTATTGTTTTGTCATTTAATGTCTGTGTAGTTTGGAAAGGAGTTGGTCTGCAAAGTATTTGATAAAATACCTAAGAGAATGTAAAATTGGGGGTACTTTAAGTCTATATTAAGTGAATGAAATGCTAAGATTAGGTAGTACTCATGGTTTGGGTAAATTCACTATAGGTTGAGGAAATAGTTAGCTTGTCTTTTTGAGGACAAAAGATTGTATTTTGAATTTCTGACACAGTGTTAATAGGAAGACATCTTAATGAATTGTGGAAGCATAGCTCCATTTTGGATTTGACATTACCAGTTTTGTTATGCATAGTAATTGCTAAGTTCATTATTTGTAGTTTAACATTGAGGTTAGATTAAGTTTTTTCACCAACCCTCTGAAGTTCCAAAATGCCAATTGTTATAAATTGTCTCAAACCAAAAAGGATTAGGATGTTGTTTGGTCTGTCAACAACAAAAATGCACAAGAAATGTAAAGGGTTCGATGCTATTAGGATTACTTTAAAAGGTTTCATATGTTTGAAGTCCAGGACTCTTTTGTGTGCGTGACAAGTAAATTTGACATAATATTGAACAAGTTTTAAAATTCAACTTATGAAGTTTTGCAATGCAAGTACACCAAGCATCTAAGATTTGTGTCAAATTTCCGAGTCTCTGACTTTACCAAGCAGCTGGAAAACATTGTCTATACATAACTCAACGGCTGCAAAATTGCATATCGCAGAATGCAAGTTTTCCCTGCCACCGCCTATATTTGTAGTAATGCTTATATTTTCAGATAAAAAAAAATAAGCAACAAGGTTATTACATTTTCATACATATAAAGCTGTGCATCAAATGGTACTTCAGTTGTTCCCACCCATTGACCTCTTAATAGACATACAGATCACAGAGAGACAGAGAGTGAGAGAGACATGGCATGGCGTTCAGCAGGATCTCTATCGAGGTCGTTATTGTCAACAGCAAGGGCTTCTTCGGTTCGATCTTCACCAACACTTCCTCGCCTTCGTCCGTCACCACTACCTACATCTCCCCCACGGGCTCGTCGGTTCTCCTTCGCTAATCCAAGGTGACAGTTCTGAACAACTAAAAGCCATAGATTTCATGTTTGAGGTTTTTCTAACACCCTAATTTTCTAACGTTCAAATTATTTGATAATCTGTGTGGGTTTATGTTTCAAGAACATTGGGAGAACTAGGATGCACACAGTCACTGCTACCTCCAGTTGCAGCATGTCGTATCTCACCTCATCTGTCACTTAACGCTCGAGCTTTCTGCGGGCTTTTTCAGGGTAACATTTGCAGAACTTGTCAAAATTACCAAGTAGTATAATTTCTCTCACTTTTTTTCTGTTTCTAGCTCAAAAAGAAAATATGTATAACTGTTTGTTTCTCTGTTCTTGGTTTGAGTTTTTCTTTTGTTGATGATTACTGGGTTTAGGGCTTCTTCTAAGAGTGTGATGAATTAGTTAAAAATTTGGTTCAGTTTGATTATAGGAAACGGAAAAGATGGCTGATACAGGACATCAAATGCTGCAGCAGCCGATGAAGGATGCCACCAAATTTTAGTAAGTTCTTTGTCTTCTTTTATACTCTCTCTGTGTGTATTGTAAACTTGTAGTTGCTGAATTCTCTCAAACCAGGCAAAGTCTAGAAACACCAATTTTACACTTTTTGAACCACAGTATAAGGCTAGTCATTAGTATGTATGTTACCCTGCAATTCAGAATCCTTGAATAAGGAAAGATGGTGATTTAGAGGAACCGAGAAAGTTTTTATTGGGTTTTTGCCATTTGGACTCTCTTTTAGGGAAATAATTTACAAGGGTGTAGATTTTATTGTTCCTCAAATACTTAATATTCGAGAAGTGGTAGTTAAATCTCTCTCTCTTGTATACATGTAATGACGATGTATAGTATTACCAAAGCCCTCATCAGCATGAATCTTGACCCATTTTTATTAGTTACTGTGTTCCTTCTTCATCTACTCTGCCCTGTATCAGTGTTGGTAAGTCATTCCCAGTTTGTACAACCTTCAACAGCTGGCTGGAGGTTTTTATCTTGTGGTTTTTGGTAGCAAAGTATTTCTAGCACTCGGGAAATGCATGATTGCAGTAGGAAGAATCATCTGCTTGTTGAGTGAATTTTGATAAATCATCACATCGTGGCATGCCTGGTTTTTTCCCATGGTCTTCCTAACACATCTAACTTAAGCTTGCTATGGTTGTGAAATGAGCATGGATTGTTAGATCTTCAACCCATTTGCAAGGGATGTTTTATCAAGTGTAACTTTTATGTGCATTTTTCGCCATGCTTGACATTAATCTTGTTTGCAGGTCCATGAATGCAGATTGCTTTATCGGCACAACATTGCTAATGATACTGAGGGGTTTGTACTTTGTAGATTAGTGTTAGGATTTTCTGCAAATGACGTTGATCCATTGGAGTAGTAAGGAAACCAATAAGACGACACTAAGAGTTTTATACTTTGTCCTTGTGTGTGAAACAAATCTTTTTCTATCTTGGAGAACTTTCTTTTTGTTCAAGAGTTGAAGGTTTGAAATCCTTCCGGTCCCTTCTGTTTTCAATGAGTATTATTGTTAATCTTGTGTTCAAATATACATCTAGTCTTGCCATACCTATATACCTGTTCTAATATGGTAAGACCAGTGACATAGAGATAAGATAAATTTATGCATCCAACTGCAAAATAAGCTATAAAAATATGGTTTCATAGTAAGCAAAGAAAAAAATGTGGGCAAACCTTCATGACAACAGCATCTGCCTCGGAAATATGAACAAACATATCACCGCCAACGTGCTCAACTCCTTGCTGTTCAGGTGCTGTAGAAACTACATGAGGTAGATCAAAATTGATACCTTTAATATGTGGATTCGGTTTAACAATCTCGGTGATCATTGTTCCAGTCCCACCACCAACATCAACCAACGATTCGATACCATTGAATCCATCTTTGTACTTGATCAAAACCGCATTGATTATTATCTCAGCTGTGCATCTCATTGCATCGTTAAAAAGGTGGTTAAACCGTGGATTAGCTGAAGCAAAATCCCAAATTTTAACACATTTTCCCATGTATTGCCATGGTTTCTATAGCCATGGATCAAGTTTCGCCAAAACAAACGGTGCTAAACTAAATTTAGAATCTCTCAACAACCATTTGGATGATGGAGTTGGATAATAATAAATTTGATCGGTTTCTTGATCTATCTGTGAAGAAAATATGCGCTTGCGAACTAATAATCTCATTATGCGGGTAAGATAGTCGATGTCCGCAGATGATGATGATGATGTGGTTGCTGGTAAGTTGTTGATAATCTCTGATGTTGTGATGGGACAACCATAAGAGTTAATGATATCGGGTATACCAAGTTCAACTGCACATTTCAATGCCATTGAGTCGACAAATGCAAACATGTGTTCCCATATTTCAACTTGCCCTTTCAATCTTTCATCTTCTTCGTGAATATCCATGACCAGACAAGTCTGAATTCACTGAGATAATGTTTGTCTATCGATGAAAATAAAATATCACTCTCTTGCTTACTGATGAACTGATGCACACCACAAAAACAATTTTCCTGAGATAACGAAGGTCAGAAAGATAGATTAAACAGAACCAATCAAAAAGTCTTACAGTTGACCCCATGGTAATAAAATTTATAGAGTGGTGTTATAACGGACTGGGACGCAACCAGAAAATCTTGCTACGGGGAAGTAAATTTGTTTAGGGTGGGCAATAATCCCTGCTTAATAAATGTTGCTCATTACTAGAGTTGGTGGTACCGAAAGCAAGATTAGTTTCTGGAAAGGGGAATTCCCATAAAGACATAGCTCCAACAGCTTCTACATGTCCCTTTTCTTCTTTCGACGGCAGAAATAACTCCATTGCTACCATGCACTTTATTTCATCCAGCATGTCCTTTAGTCGTAGCTGCCCGATACGTACAAGTGAAACACTATTTGTTTCTTTCGAACGAGAGTAGTGTAAATCAATAAAGAAGTCATCTGTCTGGATTAGAGATTGCCAATGCTTGCGTACACACTTAAACCTCATGAGTGATTTTACAGGAAGTCTACTCATTATCTCGCAAACTATCCCTTCCGGGACATCCCATGATAAAATCGGGGATTTCTCACAAACTAGTACTTCATGATAACCACCAAGTTGAGCGCGAGCTAATTCTTGTTTCTTCTTCTTCTTGTGTTGCTTTTTATTCTTCTTTTTTTGTTGCTTCTGTTTCATAGATTTGCCATACTTATTCATCTTGCAACCTTCGATTCTTCTTCTTTTGTTTTTCCTCCCATCTAGGGTTTTGCTAGGGGTTTTGTGTTTTTTTTTTCTGAAAAGAAGCTTCATTTATTTATTAAACCAGAACTTCTCTTGGGTTGCGAGTCCCCATTGAGTCATTCAATAGGATTACATCGAGGAATTCAGGATTGGTGTGGTCCCATACATTTGTCGAACTACTGTTGTTGTTGTCATTCCCATTTTGTAATTGTTTTTTTGCTGCGAAATCTGCAAGTCCATCTGCCGCCTTATTAGCTTCCCTGTAAATGTGTGTTATGACATAACTTCTTAATTGTTGCAAATGTTGTCGTAATTCTCGCAGCATTTTTTGAATGATCCAAGGAGCCTCAGAATGTTCCTTCGTGATTAGAGTCAACAAGGTTGTCGAGTCTGTTTCGAAGTGCACATTGTTCCATTATTTTGTTGTTGCCATCCTTGCCGCTAGCAGCATAGCCCAGTGGTTCTGCCAATAGGTGCCGCCATTGCCATGATGACCGAACCCTGTTCATTTCTGCATACCCAGCCCGCTCCAGCATCCACTGGTGTACAGTACATGTCCGTCTTGCTTGGTCCATCGGTATTGATTTTCAGCCATTGAGTCTGTGGTGCATCCCATTTTATCCATCTAGTTATTGTTGATCTTCATTGTTGTTGCCCTATTTCCGGCTGTGTGAATATGTTGTGTCGTGTTGCCCAGTTGTATTCTTGGCTCAGCAATAAGGATATATGGAATGTTTGTTGCGGTGTTTGCACGGTATTTTTGTATACCCTTGCATTTCTTGCTAGCAAAATATTCCATATTATGTAACAGCACAATGTGAAATCCTCTTTGTATTCCTGCATTTTTAGGAATTCCTCAAAGTTAGATGGTGGTTGTCGCGCAGTCGTTGTTGTTGTCCCTCCTTTCTGTTGTTGTACTATTCTGTTGCCTTGTCGTATCTGTTGGAAGATGGTAGCGTCCAATGGATGTGGTGGTAGGACGATGTCGTTGTATGCGTTATACATGACTGCATTTCTGTTGGCATGTCTGCACAAAAGTTCCCATGTCTCCTTGGTCATGGGGCATCCAAAAAGACAATGTTGGACTGTTTCCCGCTATAAGTTACAAATAGGACACATATTGGTACCAACAATGTGTCTATAGTGAAGGCCTTCAAAAGTTGGTAATCCGTCGTGGCTGACTTTCCAAAGGAAAAGTATGATTTTTGGGGGGAAGTTCATTTTCCAAAAGGTCTTGTACCTTTTTGCTATGTTAAATGAATCGGTCTGTGGAGCTTGGTTCGTTGAAGAGACCTGTTTTTGTAAAAGAATCTCATATCCACTCTTGACCGTGTATTTCCCCGTGTTGGCATGTGGCCAAATTGGTTTGTCGGGTGAAGTTGGGTTTGGAATATGAACAGCTCTGATTGCAGTACTTATGTGTGGATGGAAACTCTGATCTAACAATTCAGTTTTCCAATTAAATGAATGTGGTATCATTAATGTACTTACCAAATTGTTGCCAAAATTTCCCAAATCCGGAAGACGTGCATGCATAGGTATCCAGTTGTCGTTTATTGTTGTCGCTTTTCCATCTCCTATCTGCATTGCAAAGTTTTCCTTACAAAAAGAGTTGTTTTTGTTAGGTTTTTCCATGTCTGGATGGCTGCAGCGGGTGGAGTTGGAATTCTTCGCAGGATAGATTCATCCGCCATGTATTTGGCTCTGTACATAGTGTTGCAGATTGCGTTCGGCCTAGCATGCATTTGCCAAATCCTTTTTCCCAGTAGAGCAAAATTATGCATTCTGGTATTTCTGATGCCCAATCCTCCTTGTTTCCTTGGTAGATTAAGTTTCTCTTTACCAATCATATGCAATTTCCTTGTTGTTTTATCATGTCCCCGAAAGAAATCCCTTGCGATTTTGTCTATTTTGTGATGGACATGTACTGGAAGTAATTGGGTTCGCATAATGTGATTAGCTGTGGGAAGTAGACTTGAGTTTATGATTAGCCATCTACCAGCTTGGTTTAGACACTTTGTCATCCACCCTTTGGATTTTCTCTCCAGTATCTGTAGTAGCTGAGCAAATATTGGTGATGAATATCTTCCTTGTTTGAATTCCACACCTAAATATTTAGGTGGATTCGAAGTTGTAGAGATGTTTAACATAGTTGACAGCCACTCTGTTACACTTGGAGTCGTGTTTGGATAATGTATGATGACTGATTTTTCCAAGTTGATCGTTTGTCTTGCCGAGCTTGAATAACTATGTAGTACCTTGTCGAGGTTATCACAAGTTTTCTGATCTGCCGTGCAGGTAATGAGTAAGTCATCTGCGTACATCAGATGTAGTATCGGGGAAGTTTTTGTCGAAATGCTCAACCCTTTCAACTTGCCTGCATCTTCCAGGATTGCTATATTGGTGGATAGGATTTCTGCGCACATTATTAAAATGTAGGGTGACAATGGGTCTCCTTGTTTGAGTCCCCTTGTTGGTTTGATGTGTCCCCGAGGTGATCCGTTGATGTTAATAGCATATGTCACCGTGGTTATGCATAAAATTATATATTCTACAAACATGGACGGAAAACCCAAGGAGATCAAGGTTTGTTTCACAAACCCCCAATCTAGATTGTCATATGCCTTCTTTATGTCTAGTTTTATTGCAATTTTTGGGTTTTTGGTTGGTGCTGTAGAACGGAGGTGATGGAGAATTTTAGTGGAAATGGTTATCATGAATAGCTCTGTTTGGGACAAAAGCACTTTGGTATGGACTAATCATAAACTGAAGTACAGGTCTCAGTATATCCATTAGCAGTTTGGAAATAATTTTGTAAACCACGTTGCAAAGACCAATGGGTCGAAATTCATTTGCTGAAGTTGGGTTGTCTGATTATGCGATGAGAGTAATGTTTGTGTGGTTGATGGGGTTTTCCATCTCCACATTTTCAAAAAAATTGGTCACCAAGTCTATAATTTGCGGTTTTGTAGTGTCCCAGAAAGTTTTGAACAACTTACTTGTATATCCATTCGTCCCTGGTGCCTTTTCCGATCCAATACTTTGAATAGCTTTGTGAATTTCCTCAATGGTTGGTGCTTTCATCAACCGGGTGCAGTGAAACTGTGATATCCGAGGTGTTATGTTGGCAAACAGTTGCATGTCCAACTCTGTAGGTTGTGTTATGTATTGTTGTTCATAATGTTGGATCAGCATTGCAGCAATTTGTCTTTGATTGTATACCCATATTTGATTTGAATCTAGTAGTTGGTGAATGTGGTTGATTCTGTTGTTGATGGTTGCTTTAGTGTGAAAGAATTTGGTGTTGAGGTCTCCATTTTTTAACCAGTCAACTCGCGATCTTTGTTTCCAGTACTCATCATGGCAGTGAAGGAGCATCAGGTGTGAATTCCTAGTTTCTCTTTCATGCTTCAGCAAAAAAATCAGTTCATTTCTTGTTGTGGTTGCACATTTTGATTGTGCCAATTGTATTTGAAACTCAGCTTCCTTAAGGAGTTCAGGTAGATGGCCAAACGTTTGTTTGTGCCATTGTTGTAGGGCCACAGCTGTTTCCCTTATTCTTGTCAATAGGTTTTGTCCTACCGTCTCAGCTTCCTTATGGGAGTAATTTTGTTACCAAGATGTAATGACAATCTCTTTCATTTTTGGGTGTAAGAACCACATGTGTTCAACTCAGAAGTTTTTTGTGTATCTTCTTGCCATTGTTCTTTCGTTCAAAAGGAGCGGTGCATGATCTGAACCAATTCTTGGCAAATGTCTGAGTAGACCTTGCGGTTGGTTATCCAGCCATTGTTGGTTTCTGAGTCCTCTGTCGAGTCTCTCCATAATGAAATTGCCATCGATCTGATTGTTGGTCCATGTAAATGTATCTCCCTGGTATCTTAAATCAATAAGGCCATGAGTATTTATAAAATTGTTGAAGATTCTAACTTGATTGTTGGTTACTGGTCTTCGTCATTTCTTTTCACTCTGTTCAACAATTTCATTGAAATCACCCATTAGAATCCAAGGAACAGTTGGTGTAGTCATAACGTTATCAAAGTTTTTCCACAGTGCTGCTCTTGGAGTTGGTTGGGGAGGTCCATAGACACCAGTAAACATCCATGGTGGTGTAAGCTGAGGTTGAGTTGTTGTGATGTAGGCATGAATTACATTTTGATTTGCAACTAAAACCGAGACATTAAGGTGGGATGTCCACATCAAGCAGAGGCCACCTTTATGTCCCTCACATGGTACAGTGAAAGAACCAAAAAACTTAAAGAAGTTACCAAAAAAGACATATGCGACACAGTCGCTAAATTTTCAGACAAAAAAAGCAAAGAGGGTTTAAATTCACGTGTATATTCACGTAATTTAGAGATTGTCAACGCTTTGTGGATGCCTTGACAGTTCCACGCCAAGTAACTCATTTCTGATGCGTGTGTTGGTTCAAGCCAACACCACGCGCAAGATTTTCTTCAGCTTCTCTGATAGTCCCTACATCCAAGGAGAATCTCCAAGCTGGTCTGACTGAAGTTGAAGGAATGTTGCTTTCTTCTTCATCGTTCCGTTCCACAGTTGAGTTGTTTCTGGAGTTGGTTGAAGTTTCTGCAACATGGATATTCCGTGCTTGTTGAAAAATGTTTCTAGCAGTCTGGGGCTTCCTATGTCTCAAGGTTGGTATTTCAAATGTCGGTTGTTTCGGTGTATTGGTTTTGCCGGCGGCGGTTGGGCTCCAAAATCCGGTGTGTTTGGAATCATCAAGTGTGCTGGCAGCTTTGTAGGTGTCGGGGCAGTCCTCCTTTTATAGGTTTTCAATGTTGTTGCAGGTGCAGTAAATACCGTAACCTCCGTCTTTCCCTTGACAAGATGAACCATTATATTCACTTGCATATCCCTGTTTTCCAATTCATTCAAAAGTACTTTAATATACTCAAGAGTAAAAAATGTTAACATTCGGTTGATACCGAGTTTGGTTTTCGGTGGCGGTGACACTTCCGGGTTTAATCGTGGATGCTGCTGCATTGGTCCAGCCGCTGTGGTAGTAGATTCTTCTGGGTGGGTTTTTTCTTTTCCTTTGGTGCTTGCATTTGGCTGAACTGGGCTTTCCACTTGGTTGCTTTTGTTGTTCAGGTGAGAAGGCAGTCCACCAGGTATCTGAGCTGGTTGAGCCGACGTGTTGTGTTGTGGGGCATGACCATTAGATATTCCTCCGACATTCTTTTCCGCTGCAGGCGCTTTTCCATGTTTTTGTGCATGGGAACAATCTTTATTGCTTTCTTGGCGGCTGCATTGTCTGGCTTGTAGCAGTGAATTTGTCAGATTTCTGTTGCGGTTTTACCGGGCTCCATGCAAGACGCGTCGAGTCATCTCTTCGGATAATCTCGCCGGGAACGGTGGTGGGTTAGCCGATTCCACAACCATATCCTCCTGAGTCACCTCTTTTTGTACTTCTTGAATCGGTGTTGGGTTGTTCTTTTCCAACTGTTCCACCACATGTTGGTTATCCTCTCTCAGTTCTTTGAATATTTTCTCTCTTATGCTTGATGATTCCCCCTGGGTTATGTTTGTAGCTCGGTATTCAAGCATACTGTTTGTTCGATTTCCTATGGATGTCGTAGCCTTCATCCGTGCATTTAGTTTTGCAAAAGGAAAGTCAGGAAACAATCTCACTACAGAGTTGTTTTTGCATTCCTTGAAGGTATGACCAGGGAAGCCACAGAAGAAACACATCACATTACATCAATTTAGATGTTCCCTATCGGACCTTCACTGCTCGCCCGAATTTCTGGTTTGACCGATAGTTCTTCACCCGAGACCGAGTCTTAATCGTCTGGTTAACACGATGTCGCCCTTCTTTATTCTCGTTCCTTTGTTTGACCATCTTCCTTCGTCTGACCGAGTGCTTTCTGATTGTTCGCCCGACCTGTCAGAGGATAAGGGTCACATCACATCCGACATCTGTTGGGCCATCACGTCCGACCCACGTGATACCTCAGTTTTTCTGCCGTTTGGTTCTATCTTGTGCTTCGCAGCTCTTTGTTATTTGGTGTATCACAGCTTAGGATCTTTCCACCTAACCCTGTGGATTATCTACACCTACATTAATCAATACATTTCTTCGATTTCAAAAAAAGAAAAAAAAATCTCTAAACATATTATAGGGTGCACGTGGAGTTATACGGGCATTGCGGATAGATGGCGTGTTTTTTTTTATCATTATTGCTTAATTTTTCATAATTATTTTTTCTAGAGTGACAAAATCTCACAAGGAGAGTTTCTTTTATTTAGATGAAGCTGCCGGTACGGTACATGGCTGCAGTCTGGAGGTGTAAAACGTGTTCGCCCGACACAACTCAGCCCACAAAATTGCGTGCTAAGCATGCTGGGCTCTTCCAGAGATCTAGACGTGTTGTAATGTGCTGGGCTGTGCTATGCCAGAAAAATAATCGTGTTGCGCCGTCCTTGCTTTGCTACCCCACTTAATATTTTAGTTAATATATGTATTATTATAGAAATTAATCAGCATGAAGAAAATAAAATGTCAAAACAGGCTAAAATAAAGACTTTTTTGCGAAATATGCATGAAATGTGATGTATTTTATGCATGATTTGGCATGCATTCTTCGCGTGCCGTGCTGTGGGGCATGCTTACACGTGCCACATGTTGTGCCGTGATGATGTACTTATTTGTCTGGCACATCAAACCACACTAAGGTTGTGCCCGTGCTGTGTCATGTTGTGCTCAATTTTAACGTGTTGTGTTGTGCAATAAACATGATTGCACGACCCAATTTACACCTCCAGCTGTGGACATAATTAAGGGAGTGCACCTATATACTTCCACTATTTATCGCGTCAACCAAAATCCAACTGACACTCCCTTTTATCATTTTGTATGCCTACATAACACAACAGAACACCCTCCTGCCTCTCTTGTACCCTTGTTCCATTTCTTCGTTCCCATTGTTCTTCTTACCATGATGAACACCACCATTTCCACCACACCAGGAAAGCAAGGAGCAGACTCACTTGAGTCATTCGGAGTGGGGTCAGCCAGTTGAGGGTAGTAATTGAAATTGGCCTATCGAAAAGAGATATACATGATAAAGATGAAGATGAAGATATGATTTGTGCGATGTGATTTTCCAGCTTTCCGGGCATTTTAGTTGTTCTTGTGTACGATGTAATTCAGTCTTGCCATACCTCCTGTAATTAGTACCTCATTGATTTCGAACGTGGTGTCTATGCATCAACTGAAAATAATCGATATGCAAAGACCACGCAGTAAATTGTACACAATATCTTTGTCACTATTAACCTACACAATAAGATTATTAAACTACACGATATATGTAACTGCTAATATGGTGCCGCCAATGACATAAAAGACAAGATAAATTTGAGTCCAAGATTATGCAAAATAATGCAGAAAAGTAAAAAAATCTTAGGAATATGAATACTCTAGTTCACAGGGAAAGACTCGAATTGAAAATAACGTCCCCGATATCCCTAAATGATGGAATGTGGCGATTTTTATAGATTCATCGTGGTTTACAATCGAATGGCGGCTTTGAGAAGGTCTCTTCTATCTATCCAATAATAATTACAAGCAGCACTCCTAGTAGCTATCTGGCTTTCCTCGTGTTGCTCATAAAATATATACATGTTTGTTGATGTTTTACCATTGAAGATTAAACTTGGAGGATAATAGAAGTTACCACTGAAGATTGGATTAGGAAGCAGTACGTCGAATTGATATATAATACATGGATTGCTACAATACTGCAGCCAACAAATAAAATTAACAATTCAAATCAACGGATTGGACAATGCCATCGTAATTGCAGTTTCTACTTATTGAAGATTTATACTTATGGAACCAAAAAAGAATCCATCTTTCTGAATAATAGATTGCCAAGATTTGCATACGCACTTGAACCTCATGAGTGATTTCACAGGAAGTCTGATCAATATCTCACAAACTACCCTTTCCGGAACATCTCGTAAAATTGGGGATATCTCACAATCTAGTACATCATGATAACCAAGTTGAGCGCGATCTAATTCTTGTTCCTTCTCGTGAGCTAATTCTTGGTTCTTCTTGTGTTGTTTCTTCTTTTTCTGCTGCTTCTGTTTTATAGATTTGCTACGCTTATTCATCTTCTTCCTTCCCTCTTCCTTCTTCCTAACTTTGTATTGTATACGAGCAACTTCCTACCTAGGGCGTAGGGTTTTGCTAGGGTTTGGTACATATACAGAGAGATTCTCTTTTACCCGCGGGTAATTTTGTGGCCATTGGGTCCAAATGAACCTTAGTAGTCCAGTGAAAATAGGCTTGGGCTATGAGCCACTTGCTTTCTCAATTTCTTGGTGGACCAAAAAAATTTCCTAGCCGAATTAAGGTTTGGTAACTTCCCAAAAAAAAATTCCTAACCGAACTAAGGTTTGGTAACTTCGAAAAAAAAATCCTAACTGAATTACGGTTTGGTTACGTCGCAATTTCTTTTTCCTAACCGAACTAAAGTTTGGTAATGTTGCAATATTTTTTTCTTAACCGACCTAAGATTCAAAATCACTTTTTTTTTCTAACCGAACTAAGGTTGGGTTATCTCGCAATTTTTTTCTCCTAACCAAACTTTTCTCTGAAAACCTATATAACGTTTTTTCTTTTTTGATTTAATCTTACCCTAATCATGTTAACTAATGATTCAACTAATCATTACACTAACTTAATTAAAAAGGATAATTTTGGTATTAAGATAAATATATGGATAAGGGGTGACTTAATTTTACTTCAAATATCTTTCCCAAAAATAAAAAAACAATGATCCCAAAAAAGACACAATGGTGCCCAAAAAATCGTTTCATATACAGTAGCTTGCCAGAAATGGCTTGGACCACCAGCTGCAAGTAAGGCCATAAGGGCAGTTGTCGTGGCTCATTCCCAACTACTCCCTCCGTTCTAAAAAATAGGTTTATTTTTTTATTTGGATATGTCAAAAAATAGGCTTGTTTCTAAATATGGAAAGTCATATGTTATGATTTTACTAGTATACCCGTAGAATGACCACTTCTCTCTCTCCCTTTTCTCTCTTAATATAAAAAAGGGACCATTTCGCTCTCCCCTTTCTCTAATATCAAATGAGTGGGGACCAATGATATATTAGAAAAAAACATGAAAAAGTGGCTACAATGATTGATTTTTTTAACTTTTATGAAAACCAAATAAGCTTACTTTTTAGAAATCGAGGGAGTATATTTTTTTTTTTGTTACCATCATGACCTAAAAGTAATGGGTAAAAGCGTTCAAGTGGAGCTTTTCTTTATTTTATTTTTTTGGTGTTTCACCTTGCAATTGCTCTTATCTTGTTTATGAATGAATGAGCTAATGTCATGTCATTGTGAATTGCTATATATGTCCTTGAGGACAACAAAAGACACCAACTATTTCGGAGCTGTTAGATATTCAGATTGGATCGGAATATGGTCGCTCATATGTATGTGGCAAGTCCGGTAGGGTTCCATATTTTCTTAGAGTTTGGACCCTATATAAGTATCTCTAACAAGTGTGTAGAAAGTAAGTGATTCCCATTAATATCACACCCAAATTTTACCATTAGAAAAGTGGTAACTCTAATCCTAAAGAGAGTTATCATCAGGAAAAAAGATTTCAAGTTATTAGCATGTGAATCAAGTCTGTACTCATCTTTGACGATTGTAGTACCTGCTGATCGTCGTGTTGAAACGTTGTTACTGCTGCTGCTTCTTGTACGAGGGGACTACATAACGTAGCCTATGTCCTGTCAATACCAGAGACGGGCCAAGAAACAGAATTGTGGAAATTTCCAGTACTGAAATCATTTATTGCTTACCAATTTCCAGAAATCTTTTATTTCCATCTAGAGTGCATAAACGTCACATCCCAACGGTGAAAACAAGGAATTAAATGCAGTAGTGCTCACAACATGGAGTTCAGCCTGCTGGGGTATGGTTTTCAATTCTTTTCATGAGTTGGAAGGCATTTACTTGGACCACATGAAGCAGACATATTTTGGCAACAAATATTTATGGGCTGTGGGCCCGATATCACAGTCCGGGCCAACAGAGAGAGGTGGGGCCAACTCTGAGGAATCCGGTGATATTTTTTCTTGGCTAGATACGTGTGATGATCACAGTGTTGTGTATGTTTGTTTTGGTAGTCAAGCAGTACTGGATAATCGTCAGATGGAAGCTCTAGCCGTTGGATTGGGAAAAAGTGGGGTCAGGTTTCTATGGTGTGTAAAGGAACCGACTGTTGGACACGCGTCAGGCAAATATGGGATGGTACCATCATGGTTTGAAGATCGAACGGCTGGCAGAGGATTAGTCGTGAGAGGATGGGCGCCACAGGTGCAGATATTGCAACACAAGGCAATTGGATCGTTCTTGACTCACTGTAGTTGGAACTCGGTGTCGGAATCCATTGGCGCTGGAGTACCCATGCTTGCTTGGCCGATGGGTGCCGATCAATTCATGAATGCGACATTGCTAGTGGATCAGGTGAAAGTTGCTGTTCAAGTTTGCGAAGGTGCGAAAAAAATTCCAAATGCAGATGAGTTAGCTCAGCGTATGGCTGAATCAGTAGCTACAGGTGGTAGTACTTGCAGGAACGAAATGAGGATGAAGGCCATGGAACTGAAGCAAGCCGCTACGGACGCAGTTAGTGAAGAAAATGGAGGCGAGAGTTCGTCCAAAGACTTGGATGATTTGGTGCAGCGTCTTTTATCTAACCAGTAAAAATATGTCTCTTTTCGCAAATTTGAGAGAGCTTTGTTCCTCCAAACTGATAAATAAATGTAAAGAATGGAGATTTCGTATTAATAAAATAATTTTACTGTCAATGTATTGACCATAACCAAATGGCAATGCTATTTTGTCGTGCATTTGCCACTGTAACGAATTGATTTTACTGTTACAGTCAAAGAATTTTACTCTTGACAACAAGGGTCCGGGCGCCAGCATTCCAGTGGTAACAACCCTTATCTCTGTCTAGCATCATCATCAACAATCTGAAACACGGACGGTTCCAGGATTTTTCTTTGGGTAGGGCTGGATTGTAACAGTCGATAATGCGGTCGAAGATCGCGGCAATTTTTTTTGGAATACATCACATAATTAGTGGCCAAATAGTGATCTATCCGTACAATACTAAATAGGTAGGGAGATAAAAGTTAAAACGAACACAAATAACAGAAATACAAAGTGATTACCAAAAGAGAAGAAAATAGGAGTTGAAAGATAATGAGTAGAAGAAGATTATTTACTTTAAACATGACTTAAATTTTGATCATCTCATGGTATGAACTAAAAATCACATACAATTAGCTAAATACAACTAATATGTGGGCTAAACATAAAATTTAACCTAAGTTTCTAGACTAAAATTTTATTACCCAAAAATTTAGGACGGCCTATAGTCTCCTTTAGCTTGCTAGGCCCGTCCCTGATTCTGAAAAACCACTATAAGATTATCCAGGAGCTGCCCGGCCATGATTGATGAAGAAACATTTTATCTTAAGTCTGAAACCATATTTTATGCAAATCATCACTGCCTCAGTTGAAGAAAGAAAAGAATGCTAACAGTTTATCCAACCCTAATGCTGCTCTGCGCTAGTTCATATTACCTTCCATAACGCTAGGTCCACGTAGGCATAGTTCACCACCACTTTTGCCCCGAGCAAAACATGAAGCAGTGTCCGAATTCATAACTTTAGCTTGCATAATCAGAGCCAACAGTCCCGCTGAAGTTCGTATACTTCCGAAAGTATCCAGTACTGAAACCGCGCGAAGGTTCCTACAGCAGTGGCTCAGTTATACCATAGCCCTGAAGATGAGATAAACAAATACAATGAACAATCTTTTACCTCCAAACACAGACATATCAAAGTAAACAATCCCATAATGAACAACAACAAAAGCCCATAAACAAGTAAAATATATAGACATATCAAAGTAAAGAATCCCATAATGAACACATTCATCCAACCAACAATTCTAATTGGTCTCAAATCCTACAAAAAGCTCAACTACTGATATGAAATTTCTATGAGATAACTTCACCCCATTACGTACTCAACCCCGAAGTACAAAACGAACAAAGTATCCCTGCAGTCATGGAGACAAACTCGGGTTGAGTCGATTAGAAAATGAATACTCAGGTACTCAGTAAGGACTCGAGAACAATAATAATAAGTTTTTGTAATCGAGTAATTTTATCAAACAGAGTAAAAGCAAGAACAAACATTACATGTGGAAATCTGTTTGTTGATCCCATTAAGACAACACAATGGATTTCATAGTAGAGAATAAATCCAAAACAGAGACTAAACAAATTAGAGAATAAATCCTCTTTTAACCCAACATCTCAAATAGTGCACATGTTCATAGAATGGAATCAGACAAAAAGCATATAAGTAAATTTCAGATAACAAAATAATTCATAAATAAATCCGAAATTATTCAAATCACAGTCAAAGCAAAATCTTGAAAAATATGTTGTAGGGAGACTAAATAATATCCTCCCTCAACCAAAAAATAAATATAAATAAATTCTCATCAAAAAATATATATAACTCAATATAAGCTGCGGCCTAGCTTCCTCCTGACTAGGTCATAGACCCTGAGGCTGGTGCTGCACTGCTTCTTCCTTCCTCCTAATCATCAGAAAATTCATTCTTCTTCATCCTTGACCACGAAAATGAGCAGATCTTTCCATGATGTTGCTTTTTATCAGTACTACTACCACTGCCGCCAGATCGACCTAACAAACCCCTCCCCCTTCTGAAGTTCTACTCAGTATTAATGTAAGCTTCCTCCTGACTAGGCCATAGACACTGACGCTGCTGGTGCACTGCTTCTGCCTTCCTTATCATCATCAGTATTGAAGATTAAACCAAGATATAGTTGGTGGAAGCAACTAGTGGAAGTTGATATTGTTATGTGGAAGCAACTAAGTTAAGTTGATGTGGTGTTATGAAAACAACTAGGAGGAGTTGATGCTGTCTGAGTGAAGCATTAAGTGGAAGCAACCAACATGAGTTGGAGTCGTACTTGGAAGCAACTAGTATAGGTTGATCTGAATTACTGAGAACGTATAGTAAACTTGACAAACAAGTTTACCAGTTTTAGAAGTTTGGTTATGCATAGAGTTTAGAATTTTCTAGAAGTATCTTTAATTAGAGTTTGATATGTTAGGAAAGAGTCTTTGCTTAAGAGTCAAGTTTGTTAAATTATAAATAGGATGCAAAGTCGTAAGATTAATTACATCAACAGAAGTGATTTGTTTGAGTTACGTTTGTGTTCATTAAGTCTTTGATATCAAATTTTCTACATATGGTATCAGAGCACTGGTATCAGGTTCTAGGGATGTGGGTATGAGAGTTTGAGTTAAAGAAGACGACGAGTTTAAGTTCAATCAAGGTGCCAGTGTTTGAAGGAAAGAACTTTGAACATTGGAGGTTATAGATGGAGAATATTTCTATCTACCAAGAGGTATGGGAGATTGTGAAATATGGTTATGTTGAACCAGCAGAAGGAGTTGTTCAAACACCAGAACAACAAACAGCTTTAACATCAAATAGGAAGAATAATTTGAAAGCAACCTATATTCTTCATCAAGGTATTCATGAATCTCTCATGGACAAAATTATTTATATCAAACAAGCTAAAGCAGCATGGGATGGTTTGGTTAGCTATTACACAGGTTCTGACAAAATTAAGAAGGTGAGATTACAAACCCTAAAAAGAAAGTATGAGTTATTACAGATGGAAGTTACTGAAACAATATCAGAATTCTTCTCAAAGACATTGAATCTTGGCAATGAGATGAAATCTAATGGTGATACTATAGAAGATTCAACAGTTGTTGAAATGTTTTTAAGGAGTTTACCTGAGAAGTATGAAGCAAAAGTAACTGCTATTGAGGAATGTAACACTTCTCCAACTATGACTCTTAATGATATTTTAGGTTCATTACAAGCTTATGAGCAGAGATTACTTGAAAAAACAATTGTTGCAAAAACAGTAGAAGAAGCACTACAAAGTCAAGTCACATGGAATTGCAAACAAGGAAATTCAAGCTCTGTAGGAAGACCTAACAATGGAGGTTATCAAGGAAGAAACAACACTGGAAGAAGACCTAATAATGGAAGCTTTCAAGGTAGAAAACCAATAGATATATCAAAGGTGCAGTGTTATAATTGTGGAATTTTTGGACACTTTGCCACTGCATTTACAAAACCTAGAAAGACAATTGCTAACCATTATGAATCAAACTTCAAAGCAAACATAGCAGAAGAAGAAGAAGTGCAAGATGAGAATATGTTACTAGCTTGTCACACAACTGAAGAACAACTTCATCAGAAGTGGTATTTAGATACAGGGTGCAACAATCACATGTGTGGAAGAAAAGAATTATTTGATAATCTTGATGAATCTGTAAGATCAACTATTAAGTTTGGTAATAATTCTACCATACCATTTATGGGAAAAGGAAGAATTGGAATAATTCTTAAAAATGGTTCAAAAAACATACGTCATGGATGAATATTATGTACCAGTTCTGCATCAGAATTTGTTGAGCATGGGAAACTATCAGAGAGAGGTTATTCTATGAATATATTCAATGGAGTGTGTTCAATAAGAGATAAATATAGAAGACTTATTGCAAGAGTGCAAATGACTAAGAAAAGATTATTTCCCTTGAATATTCAATATCAGAGTGCAAGCTGTTATAGTACTCATGAAGGCAACCAAAGTTGGTTGTGGCACAAGAGAATGGGTCATGTAAACTTTAACAGTTTACAAGCTTTATCTAAAAAAGAGATGGTGTCAGGTCTACCTATTATAGAGCTTCCATAATCAAGGTGTGAGAATTTTATTTTTCGCAAGGAACACAAAGATCCATTTCCCATTGAACAAAGCTAGAAGAGCAGAACAACAGTTGGAGATTGTACACAGTGATCTTTGTGGTCCTATTGAAGTCACATCTCATGGAGGTAATAACTATTTCATAACCTTTATTGATGATTTTAGTAGAAAAGATTGGGTATATCTTCTTAGACAAAAAAGTGATGTTTTTCATGCTTTCAGAAGCTTTAAAGCATATGCTGAGAAGCAGATTGGAAAGAGCATCAAGATTTTAAGAACTTATAGAGGAACAAAATATACAATTGTTGATAATTTTATGGAAGAACATGGTATTCTATATTAGTTAACAACTAGATATATACCTCAACAGAATGGTATTACAGAAAGAAAGAGTAGACCTATAATGGAGATGGCAAGAACTATAAGAAGAATAAAGAACTTGCCAAAGAACTTCTGGAGTTATGCAGTTGATACATCAGTTTATATACTTAACAGATGTCCAACAAATAGTCTGAATAATAAAACACCAGAAGAAGCTTGGAGAGGTGCAAGACCAAGTGTAAGACATCTGAGAGTTTTTGGGTGTATTGCTTATGCACATATACCTAAAGAACTCAGGAAGAAATTAGATGATAAGAGTGAAAAGTGTATTCTTGTTGGTTATAGTTCAGTAACCAGAGGATATAAACTTTTCAATCCTGTAACAGGAAAAATAGTTATTAGTAGAGATGTAATCTTTGATGAAGATTCACAGTGGAGTTGGAATTATACCAACTCAACAGATGAAACTGTAAGAACAGTTCCATTAGCATTTGAAGAACAAATAAATACTCAAGATGAAGTTATTGAACAACAAGTAGAAAGAAGAATTGAAGAAGCAAGAACTGAAGAAGTAAGAACTGATGTAACATCACAACAAGAGAATGCAAGACCAACAAGAAAATATGTCATACCAGCAAGATTGAAGGATTATGTGATATCAAGAGATACTGATGATACTGATGAAGAAGAGATTAATTTTTCTTTATATGGAGATTGTGATCCTGTTGTTTATGAAGAAGCCTCTAAAAATAATGGATGGGTACAAGCAATGGAAGCTGAGGTAAACTCAATAGAGAAGAACAATACATGGGAGCTTACTGAACTTCCACAAGGAAAGAAAGCAATAGGAGTTAAATGGGTTTACAAGACAAAGTACAGATCAGATGGTAAAGTTGATAAATTGAAAGCAAGGTTAGTTGCTAAAGGATATAGACAAAAACAAGGAATAGATTATTCTGAAGTCTTTGCACCAGTTGCAAGACTTGACACAGTTAGAATGATCATTGCTCTAGCTTCTCAGAAGCATTGGGAAAAATTTCAGATGCATGTGAAGAGTGCATTCTTAAATGGTGTACTAGAAGAAGAAGTATATGTTGAGCAACCGGCAGGTTATGTTATGGAGGGGAAGGAGAATCAATTATACAAGCTAAATAAAGCTTTGTATTGTTTAAAACAAGATCCACGTGCTTGGTATACAAGAATAGATTCATACTTCATTGAGAAAGGTTTTACAAGATGTCCACATGAGCATACATTGTATTTGAAAGCCGATTAACTTGGCAATCATATTATAATTTGTTTATATGTGGATGATCTTATTTTTAATGGCAATAACTCAGAGATGCTCAAGGAATTCAGGGAGGATATGGTGAAAGAATTTGAGATGACAGATCTTGGGTTAATGTCATATTTTCTGGGCATTGAAGTACAACAAACAGAAAGAGGCATCTTTATTAATCAGCAAAGATATGCAGAAGGAATACTTAGCGTTCCAAGATGGATAATTGTAATCCAATTTTGACTCCAATAGAAGAGAGATTGAAGCTAACAAAAGATGAATCAGGATAATTGTAATTACCAAATGAACTAGTAAGTTCATTTGGTAAAATGAACTCACAATATTGGTATTACATTTAAATATAATCCTTTATTATTCATCACATTCTCGGGAAAACCAAAAGTCTTTTAATGATCCAATAGAGATGTTACGACTGATGGGGAGAAATAGTCACACCTATGGAAAGAAGGGTTCGATGGTATCTAACATGCGAATATCATGAGAAATAGACATTTGGGGAGATATCTTGATTCCATCTGCTTAGTTTAGCTCTAACAGGTAGGATGTCGCTATAGCATTTCCAAACGAATAATTGAATCCTTGGAAGGATATCAATGTTCCATATCTTATTCCAAATGGGATTGGTATTAGAGACGGCATTGTTCATCTCGTTACCAGAGGTGATGTAGTCATAGACAGACTTAACGGTGAGTTCCCCATTACGTACATAAGGACATACTAGTCTGTTCGTATGAGGCGAGTTCCCGTTACTTAGATGGGGCCATACCAGTCTGTCCGTCTGTGGCGTAGTTCTACGAACCACCTCTGGTTTAAAGACATGGTTTACGAAGTTGCGATTATAGAGTCTAGTTTGTTCATCAAAGACTTCAGTTACTTGTTTCAGCTTCAGATAGAATTTCGCATGTCCTTCCAGCAAGTTTTCTATTATATTTTTCAACTATGGAGCTGAAGCATATAATTTTAGACCTATGAGTGAACAAAGGAAACCCTTTATATGGTGACTTTGCGTCAATGTGAAGCGTGACACAAAAGATTGGATTTTGTTCAACGATGAAAGGACAACACTGCCCCTCTTAATCAAATTTTTATTTTTTTCCTTTATATATTTTCATAAATAAACCGAAGAGGAAGGGCAAATAAGTATTAGAGATTTTCGTAAATAAACCAAAAAGGAAGGGCAATAAGATATTAGACATTTCGTAAATAAACCAAAGAGGAAGGGCAAGTAGATATAAGAGTCAAATTGTCTTATAATTCCTTAAGTATCTTATTTTCTTAAGGATATAATTGGCAACCAAACTTTAATATAACATATCTAAAAATCCATGCCTTTGAATTTTATAAATTTTATATCGTTGGAAAGGTTTTAAAAGAATCTATGCAATGAGTACAAACGACAATATCAAATTTAGAGTTTTTACGAAAAATTCGGAGGTATTTATCATTTTAGGCACAATTTTCAAAAATTAATTTCATAATCATTATGCAAACCACCACAAAGGATGCAATAACATATTTTGGTTTATGTATCAACTAATTTGCTATTGATATTAATAAAACGATGTACTCCCTCCGTTTCAGGAAAGTGATACTTTCACTTTAGGCACAAATTTTCTTTTACATTCCATTACAGCAATGTTTCCATTTTTCTTTGGTCGGCCCTCCCCACCGTGGCAGCGGTCATCTAGTTTTAGGCCCATGAGTGAACAAAGTAAATCCTAAATACTTGTCATTTGTTTTGATTTATCAATTTTGAGGATGTTTAGAATTTGAGAAGCCACGTACGTGCACGTCATCTGGCACTTTCCTACCAAAAAAGATTCCAGATTTTTCATAGTTTATGAGGTGGTCGGAGGCCTTACTAAAATTTCAAGAACGTGTAGGAGATTCTGACTATTTTTCTTAGTTTCCTTGATAAAAATTAGACAATCATTGGCGAAGAAGAATTGAGATAGGGATAAGGGTATTTTCGAGAGAGTGGCACCATTTATCCACTTCTTGTCCTCAGCATCCAGAAGGGCTCTAAATAGACTTTCCCAACTTCTTGTACTCAGCGTCTAGAGGGACTCTAGATAGACTTTCCAAATATAAATCATCCAACAAGTTCTGTTTGAGCTTGGGCAATTATACCAACACTTGTTGCTGCTCCATGCAACGATGTACTGTCAACGTCGTCTCCAAATATGGCTGGATCCATAAACCAAAACATTAGTACGTATAGCTCCAAAAAAGCATACTAGTCTTGAGTTTGCCTTCGATTTTGAACAAGTTCACTGGTTCTGTGCTGCACGAAAGTAATTTCCCCATTCCCCTCCCGAACACAAGAAAGACAGGAAAATTTTGGATTGGGAAAATGAAAAATAAATTCATAATACTGTAGACGAATACAGGAAATCACGCGCGGGTCCAGGTTCACAAGTTTGCATAAACTCAGTTCACCCTAACAAATCTTTCCTTGACCAGCTTCAATAAGAAACTGACACAGCCAAACCAACTGGTGGTTGTTATATAGCACCGATGCATGGTTCATCTGCTAAACTGGTGGTTGTTATATAACACCGATGCATGGTTCATCTCCTAAGTTGTCACTCACTCCTTCTAAGTACTTCCTGGACCACGCATGTAATAATCTACTGCAAAGTTAGCTAATTTCCTACACCGATGTCCAAACGATCCAGACTTCGGAACACCATTTTCTTCTACCGATTATCTTAATTTGATGAGCCACCAAGTACCAGGGCCCAGGGGATCCTCGATTGATGTTCCTAACTATAGTTTGATTTGTGTAGGTAAGTTACGGTCCACTTTGATATCATGCACTAAATCTTGTACTCATTAGTTTGTTAAGTGTAACCAAAACCACTGAATATTTTCCGAGCATAATCGAACTCATTCTTTTGATTAATCCATGCAAGATTCAAACACTCTCTAGTAATGGGATTACAAATGTAGACAGGATCTCTTAGTTTACCCACCCTAGGCTCACATGAACAAATCAAGTCATTGCAAGAACCAACAAACAAATTTGTGTTGCCCTCCATTTTGGTTGGAATGAGAGGATAATTAATCTATTTAAGTGGGTTTTGGTCTGTATTATTATTTTCATTATAATCTCCATAATATAGGGGGTGACCTTGGATGCATACACAAACTAGACTAAAAAAACAAGGCCTAGATTTACCTTGTTAGAACTAGCACCATCAACACCATAATTCTTCAATCTGTGCTGCTAGTGTTGTACTAACAAGGTAAATCTAGGTCTTGTTTTCTTAGTTGTATACGCATCAAAAGATCACCCACCTTACTATGGAGATTATGATGAAAATAATGGTACCGACCAGAATCCACCTAAATTGATTAACCATCCACTCATCCCAACCAAATTGGAATGATGCACAGATTTGCTTGTTGGTTCTTGCAATGGCTTGATTGGATTGGTAAATAAAGAGATCCAGTCTGTATTTGTAACCTCAGTAGTAGAGAGTGTTTGAGTCTTCCGGGGATTGATCAAAAGAATGGGTTTGGTGAATATTCAGTGGTTTTGGTTAGGATTCGCAAACTAACGAGTACAAGTGGTGCGCTATTCTTGTTTGTTCTTGTGTTGCCTTTGTTTTTTCTTCTTCTGTTGCTTCTGTTTAATGCTTATTCATCTTTGCGCTACCTTCTTCCTTCTTCTCTAACTATGTATGTTAACAGCCTCCTCCTAGCTAGGGTTTTGCTAGGGGTTTTGTGTTATATACGGAGATTTACTTTTTTACCGAAGTCTTATTTCCTGTGCCAAGCGATCCGGAATAAACTTCATCGGGAAAATAGCTCGGGTTAAGTAAAATACATCCAACATCCATATAAGGGCACCTGCGCCCATGGCGCTGCAAGGCTAGAATTATTCCACTACTAGGTTCAGCCTCTGACCAGAGAAAACTGGCCGATTGAATATGGTTAGAGACTTAGAGTAAAAAAATCTTCTGGTTTGTAGATTACAACGCATGAAATCCAGGATGAGATGGAATATGGTAATTGGTAATGAAGATCCTTTCTTTCAGAGTTGATGGGGTCAGTTTATCCTTACCCAGTGGAATCGGTGACTATAAACTTTAAAGCTCTATGACCACAGACATCCTAAAATGAGTGAGGATGATAATCTTCGGGTTTCCCAGATTCAGTTTTTATCTCGTAAAGAAAGTACATTATATTTTATGTTCAAGTACACTCGTAATGAGGCCATTAGATTAACACGGGCAAGATGAAAATAATCATGAAGCAATAAAGCCCACTTGTGTGTGCATAAATTTTTAAGGGTTTGTCTCTGGTATTTAGATGATTTGGTTGAAATGTCAGCTCAAATCCTTGGGGTGATAAGTTTAGATGCCCCAAGGATTATCTGGAATGTAGATGCCTTGAGGATTTGTCTTAGGGTGATAATTTTTTGAAGGATTTGTCTTTCCAAATTTCGTTCGGGTTCTTCTTCCACTTTTCTAAGTTAGGAAAACGGTCCGCGAGTTATAACCCCAAAGGTGTCACATCCATGCACAAAAACTCCACCAAAACAAAATGTTCACAAAAACCCCATTTAACATAAACTGTCTACATTACCCTTCTATTATTTAAATCACCCCAACAAAAACAAAAATCAACCCAACCTTTAAATTTTATTATATTATCACCACGAACAACAACCCACCACCAGCAACATCACCACCGCCCGTCGCCGCCGCCGCCACAGACCACCTTCGCAGCCGCCGCCACCGACCACCTTCGCCGGCTCCACCGACCACCACCGCGCCACCACCAGAAAAATGATGAAACCAAAAATTGGTTTCACAAAAATAAGATGAAACCAAATTTTGGTTTCATCATAAAAGAAAGGAGAAAGAAGAAGAAGAAAAAATGAAACACAATAAGATGAAACCTTCCACCACCGTCAACTGCACCGCCCCCATCGCCACCACAACCATAATCACCACAACCACCACTACCATTACCTCCTTAACTAAGACTACTTTCAACAAAAAACAATCCACAATAAGATGAAACCTACCACCACCGTCAACTGCACCACCCCCATCGCTGCCACAACCACCAGCACCACAACCACAACCACCACTACCATTACCCCCTCAACTACAACCAGTTTCAGTAAAAAATAATCCACCTGTATCCCACCATCAAAAATTGGCTTCACAGATATTAATATTCAACAAAATGAAAAAAAATATGTTCAGCCAATTCATTACAATTTTAACAATGCAGACATACACCTCTTTAATTGTAACCCATACCAGTCCTTATGCAACACCTGAAGCTCAACTACAACTCTCATTGCATTAGCACCACCCTTACTCAGTTAATCCATTCTTTATCACTTCCATAACTTCATTTAAGGCCACCACTACCAACAAAACTTCTTCATCAATACCTGGAGTACCAGTACCAGACCCTGCTATACACATTCTCCCAATTCATACACACATATAATCAAAACCACCATTGTACATACAATCGAAACCACATATTGTCATTTCACCAACATAACTTCAATGATGAAACCAAACATGCCGTCTTCCAAGTCAGACCGAATAAACTAGACAAAAATCAGGTGAAACCAAAATTTGGTTTCATCATAAACTTAATTTTCATCATTAAAATCTTTGATTTCATGACAGAAAATAGGCAAGTTTATGATGAAACCAAATTTGGTTTCATCATTAGTTTACTGTTTTCACCAACCAAAATTGTCAGAATTTGATGAAACCAATTTTGGTTTCATCATAAATCTATCATTTCCCAATACAATATTGATTTCGACTTTGAAGATGTATCATCATTTGCTGGTGATGAAAACATCATAAGGTGGTGGTGGTGATTGTAGAGGATTGAATGAGGAGGCGGAGGTGATGTTGGGAGCGGATCTGCAGGTACTGGTGTTGATTGTAGATGAGGTGTTGTTGGTGGCCGATTTGAAGGTATTGGTGGTGGTTTTAGATGATAAAAGGAGGAGGTAGAAGTAGTGTTGGTGGCGGATCTGATGTACTGGTGGGAAAAACAAAAATAAGAGGAGGCGGTGTTGTTGATGGAAAATCTGTAGACGGAGAAGAAGAAGGTGATGATGGTGTTAATGGAGGAGAAGGAGGTGATGATGGTGTTAATGGAGGAGACGGAGGTTATGTTGGCGGAGGATCTGGACACATTGGTTGGTTTGATGGTGGCGGAGCTACTGTTGGTGATAGATCTGAATAGAAATATAAGAAAAAGAGACGAAGGTTTCGTGGAGGAGACGAAGGTGTTGCTGCTGGTGGTGACGGAGGTGTTGTTGCTGGTGGTGACGGAGGTGTTGCGGTGGTGTTCATGGAGAGAGATTTGTTGCTGCTGGTGTTAATGGTGGTGGGGAGAAGAAGACCGGAGAAATAGAAAAAAGAAAGGAGAGAAGAAGAAGAGGAAGACAAGGTAAAAAGGGTATGTTTGGTTTTTTTTAAAGTAATAAAAACTAAATTTGCACATTATTATTTGACCTGGAGTTTTTATATCACTTTTTAATTAAATGGTTTTCATTTATTAAAAATAATATGGCTGGATTTTTTGTACCACATGTTTGGTCACCTTGGTTTTATTTGACTAGTTTTGTTAGGAAAATTGCCTAAAATACATATTCCTTCTGCTCCATTCACTGGGCCTATAGAGTTCAGAAAAAAAAAATCACATCTCGTGCAAGTCATGGAGACGTCGAAAGAGATGAGAACTTTAAGGAAGAACAAACTGAGAACACTAAGGCAGAACAAGATAAAAAAGTAAAAGATATCACTTATCATGCTGCTGCATATCTTATGGAGATGACGCAGAAAGAGATGAGAACTTTAAGGAAGAAGAAGATGAGATTGTTAAGGCAGAAAAAGATGAGAAGAGTAAAAGAGATGAATGGTGATGCAGCAGCGTATCTTCCTGAGGATTTAGTAATAGAAAATCTTCCTACCAGATTACCACTCCGGGTTCTAGCCCAATACATCTACGTCAGTAAGTTATGGTACAATTCCATTTCAATAATGCACGATTTGCTAAGACTCACTTCTTTCATAGAAAAAATCGCAAGTTAAATATAGTCTTCAAATGTATTTCCCAGAGGAGGAGCTAGTTTTTTTAGTTTAGAAAATGATTATAAATTTAGATTATTAATGGATGTAACATTCCCAGGAAGAACTGAACTAGTAGGTTATTGTAATGGATTCGGTTGTGTTACACTAGCGCGTAAATATGCTCATGGTCGTCGGAATGTAATGACTGTCATTAATCTTATTAGGAGGGAAACACCATCCCCTATAATTATCCTAATGATGTTCAATGCGATTACTTGTGTCATCGTTTTGGTTTTGATTCATCAACGGACAAATACAAGGTTGTTGTCATTTTTACTTCGAAAGACAACAAGGAGTTTATAAGCATGGTCTCCTTCGACATTTGCAGGGAGAAGATTCATTTCATTAAACTCCCGACTGAATGTAATCTGACTCCAAGCTCGACAACAATGAATGTAGCAGTTGAACGTCATCTTCTGGAGCATAAAGGATATCCTTGTGTTGCACAATCCGAAAAGGTAATGAGGAACATTATACATTGTAGCTGTCGTTGCCATAATGGTCAGAGCAATTTTTGTTGTGGCTGTTGTCGTTTCATGGTTCAACTGTATGTATTGAAGGACAAGGAAAAGCAAGTGTGGATCAAGGAGGAGACTTTTGGTGTCCAAGTCAGGGAGATAGGTTTACTACCAGCTCCCTTTTGTTGCCACTTTGATACTACTACTGCTAGCTTTCCTACACGAATTCTGAGCGTCTCTGACCAGGTATTACTGCATTGTTTGATGGAAAATGTCTTATAATTTACAATCTGCAGACGAAACATCTCGAGGTGGTTGGATCCTTTTCTTCCTATGATGAGCAAAGTAGTATAATTTTTAACTGTAAGATGATTAGATCCCTCCCCATTCAACGGTATTGATGATGATTATTATATTTATTGCCCGTACATGGATTACCAGCTGCACGATCAAGCTGAAAACATCCTTTCTCTGAAAACTTTCATTCCTGCGGGAGAAACAAGTAGGTATTATATATGATTTACTACAGTTTGTAGAATTTCAAAAAAATTATCTACCTGCAGGATGGGTGTGTCCTGTACGAGAATCGGTAAAATTTCATGCTTTTTTTTAGATAACGAAAACCCAGAATGTCTAAAGATTTTGACACGGGGAGTTGTATTGGTTTGTGTTTGCTGCTGTTCCCTATTTCTGAACAAAAACGGTCATCGTCTACAGTTTATTTGTTTTTGATGGTTTTAATATCTAAATATTTTTGTGGTGTCTGGCTGTCACATTTAATTCCGAGAACGTGAGAAACAGATAATAATAAACAAAACAGAGAATGTTGCTTAATTTTGTTTGCAGGCCAGAGGGACATGGACATGATTGTGAATGTTTTTTCCTTTTTGCTAAATATGTACTTATATACAAAAGAGAGTAAAATTACAGAACATAAGACATGTTCCATTACTTCAAAATTATAGATTTCAAATGAATAAAACCCCTAGAAATCTAGTTCTAATTGACGATCTTTCTCTTGTTGAGGCTGCACATGAACGAGGCTTTCCGTAAAAGTTGTAAATAGGGACAACCCATTGTGAAGGGAAATCGGCAAGATTCGGTCCATCTTATCAATCTTCTTGAAAGTCTTTGTCTTGCGATCATAAGAATACAAACATGACATCGTTTCATATGAACCGAAACTTCCTGACAAACTTCCTGAGTATTGGGAGATTAGTATCTTGTCAGGAGCACTTGTCGCAGCTGATCCATGAAAACCAACAAACCGGCGATCACAGAAAGAAAAAGGTAGTGTAATAGTTTCCGTACTCGAGTTACTACTTCCTTTTCCTTGACAGTTCTCTAATCTTTGCTCGACTCCATCATCATTTAACATCCATATTAGTGTACATCTTCCAAGGGTTTTAGCACATAACAAAATAAATATTCATTACCTCTAGGATGTGATATATATGAAAATTCTAGGCTTAAACTTTTTCTATCTTCAATGTTCTTCTATGTTTCCTCGTATAAATGACTAGCTGCCCACAAATGGAAATCCTGAATAATGCCGCTCTCTTCTCATAATCTCCATTTCCTTTAATACTTTGTTAGGAAAGTCTGAGGTAAATTACCATCCTGTCATAACCAACCGGCTGCGGGAACGTCGTTTCTTCCGCTAAAACTCCGTGGTAAATCAGGGATTGTAAATAATGGTCTCAAAATAATTCTGTGCCTTGTGCGTTCGTGAATGATCTTAAATTGAGAGGGTACCTAAAGTTTAGAACTAATTGACTATACCACTTTCTTTACCTACTTGTATGGACAAACCTACACCGTGCAAGCACACAAGATTATGTTGGTTGAGCAACTCAATTCAGCAAGCACATTTAGGTAACCCAGAAGGGGTTAATTTGAGAGATTGGGGAGGAAATAAGGACCTTAGCAGCCACCAAGTTGATTATATCGTCTTCAGAAAGTTCAGCTTCTAACATAATCAGTACACATTCTATGAAAAATAAATACAAGTCACTGAGTATTTTTCTCAAAAAACATTCGCATATATACAACTTCTATAACACGATTCAGTTCTGGAAATCTACCTAATATCCCTTGTATTTGATTGTGTCGTTCAAGGCTGAGGTAATGATGTGCTAAGTAGTGACACTCCTTCTAACTTCTTGACCATGAAATAATAATCTGCTTTCTTCTACCGATGTCTACAATCCAGACTTCGGGACACCATCTTGATCTTCCACCATGTATCTTTCATGACGCCACCAATTACCAGTTAGGTAGGGGTTCCTCGATATTCCTACATGGCGCTAGGTTGATTCTGCAGGTTGAATCACTCTCCACCACCAGAATTTGAATTCCTCACTGTTTAGCCAGAACAACACCATCAGAAACTGCCCAAACCTCTTCCGAGTGGTTTGAGTATTAAAAACTGCACTTCCCATAGCAAGCCACGAAACCACCAGTGTCATTCCTAATAATTCCACCAACACCTAGAAAACAATTAGAATATGAATTAGCTCTATATATCCAAGAAGAACTAGTATAATAGAGATTATTGGTTATTGAAAAAAATTCAACAAAACTTCAGACCTCGTAATCAAAGAGGCGCAACCTTTTAGTCCAAGATGCGTGCAGAATGTTGGCATATTCTTGGCGATTCCCCACATAAACAGCAGAGTTGAGTCATGAGTGAAACCAAGCTTTCGACATAATTCTCCGCTCCACGTATCACTAGTGAACTAGTTATCTTGTTCTGGGTCATATAAAATTAACCGTCCTTCTCGTTCATCCTTACTCTTTAATAAAAGATTTTTATCATCTTTGAAAGACCAAATCACTCCCAGTTGCCAACTAATTCTTTTTGTTACCTCCTCCTGGCGAACGACAAAATGTTGAGTCCATGATTCTCGAATACCATAATCCTGCATCACCCATATCTCAACCTGACAAGGCTCCCAAACATAATTAGTTACACATAGGCGCTCTTCCAACACACCTAGCGCCCAAAGAAAATGGAAACCAATCTCCAGAAACGGTTTTGGCAAGTGCATTTGTTTGAATCTATCCTCGCTGAAATCAATAGAGACTATGAACTCCTCCATTAGCTCTTTGTCACCGATGAATCTCTTAGTCACCCCAGATACGCTATCATAAGGGATATACTTGAGCATATGATAAGGGATGGTCTCAATGCTTCTCCATGAATCTGAACATAACGAATATACCTCAGAAATATGAACATCCTCCTCACTTGGTGGTAACTTGACAAAACCATTATCATGTGAGGAGAACTCACCTTAAACATGCTTGTAGTCGTCATTCTTATGATCATAACCAAATGAATAAATAGAAACGTAGTGCTTGTTTGTAACTCTAGTCTGTGAATTGGGTAATATCTTGTATTCTCTAGTTATTGGGTTCCAAATAACAAGGAAGTTCACCAACCCATCAACCGCACTAGTTTAGAACATGATGCAAATCAAACCATCACAAGATCCCAACAAGTGAAACGGAATAGCTAAGTCTATAAACGGAGGATTAATTTCTTCAACACAATCATCCTCCCAAAAGAAAGAAGAAAAATAGAGTGTATTTATGGTGCAAACTAGAGGATAATATGGTTTGTTGTCGTCTTTAATCATAAACATCAACTGAGAAGATTGTTTTTTTTGTTGTTGTGGATAGTATGCCGTTTAACAAAACCAGGGTTAGAAACTAAGAAAAACCATGTCTTGCAAACATACCTACAATTAAGCATAGATTTCGCAGGTAGCCTTAAGAAGATTTCATACATCACATCTTCTGGGAGGAGAATCATGCTTGATTGCTGCTGGCCGTCGGAGGCGATTGGAGGTTCGTACATTAAAGTAGGGATTGTGTTCAAGGTTTCTGCATTTTTAATGGGATTTAGATCTCTCAGTAGGTTTTTATACGAATTCTGTTGTTGTTTTGGCAATCCCTTTCTTTTTTTAGGACTTTCGCGGATGACTCGGCCGAGTCACTCCGAGTCGAGAGTGGAAGATATGACTTGCCGGGAATGATGGTTTTTGGGATGGTGCATCTACTGAAAAAATGGATGAGTAGAGCAAAGACCCTACACTTGCCCACATTAAAACAAAACAGCGATGACTCGTTAAACCCCAATGGGTATGGGCGGTATGGCGTATGAATTAGAACGATTTTTTGGGCACCATGGTTTTATTTTGGATAAAGACATTAGAAGTAAATCTAGGTCACCCCTTATCTAGATATTTATATTAATATCTAAATTACCCTCCTGATTAATTTTGGGTGATGATTAGTTAGTGTTAATAATAGTTAGTGTAATGGATTAGTGAGATGATTAAGTTAAAGATAATTAGTGAGATTAAAAAAATCGGATGGTTTTTTTTTAAAGAAGTAGAATTATTGAGAGAGTAAAGTTAGAGAAGATGAAGATGGAAAACATGAAAAACGATGGATTTTACCAACCACAACCGGAGGAAGGGTATTTGGGTACCCAGGTATGCTTCAAACTTAGATAATGTTGGTTGAATTGCTCCAAACTTTCAAACAAAAAATGAAATTTTTTATGTATATTTGCGCCAATTCGGTTACCATATGTCAAGAACATGTAACCGAACACACCTGAAAGTGTAGTTCGGTTACGTTTTCCAAACACGCAGGTTACCGAACTCGCTCGTTAATGGAGGTTTTGGTCGTACAGTGTAATGTTCGGTTACCTAGGATAAAATGGTAGGTAACCGAACTTTGAACTTAACAATTTATTTGGGTACATCTTGTGTGTTCGGTTAGTTCGCAAACTTCAACTCAACCAAGTTCCCAACCGAACTGCAGGTTAAAAGTAACCTAGTGTTAGAAGTTCGGTTGGTTCGCAAACTTCAAAATATTTTGCGAATCAACCGAACTGGGCTTATATATGCATATATGCAATTAGGCAAACGTTCGGTTACTACGAAATTTATTTCTTGGCGAATTAGGTAGAGTTTGTTTACGAAGTTTCAAAGGTAGAGTTCGGTTACGAAGAAAACTTAACATTTTTTCGAACGAACCGAACTTGTGGACTTCTCATTATTTTCGTAAACTAAAGTTCGGTGATATCCTTATTTTGCGAAGGAACCAAACTTATGGACTTGTGTTGTTCTAATACAAGGAGTTCGGTTAAAAGTATTTTTTTGCGAATCAACCGAACTCTGAGTTCGGTTAAGAAAAAACTAATTCGTGATAACCGAGCTTTTCTCTGAAAAATCCTCCATTAAACCTCTCTGCAACGTCCATTTTCAACTCATTTTAATGATTACTTCTCATTTACTCAACCAAAAACGAATGACAAGTAATGGGTTTGTGAGAATATCTTTGTTAATGTTTTAAATTAAGCTATATATATATAGTGGTGGTGGTGGTTGGTGGTGGTGGTAATCGGAGGTGGTGGTGGTAATCGGTGGTTGGTGGTGGTGATAATCGGAGGTGGTGGTGGTGGTAATCGGCGGTGGTGGGCGGTGG
>NC_039358.1:243414307-243441359 GCF_003573695.1 Papaver somniferum | reverse complement strand
GTTGGTGGTAATCGGTGGTTGGTGGTGGTGATAATCGGAGGTGGTGGTGGTAATCGGCGATGGTGGGAGGTGGTGGTTATATATATATATATATATATATATATAAGTGGTTATTGGATTGGTTTTAAATTAAATTAGGTTAAGAGTAGATTAGTCATTTCAATGCTTTAGGACACCTCTTACAACTATAGGGAAGGTGGCCTGATAAAAGCATGGTCCCCTCAAAAAAACCATGATCCCTAAAAAATCGTTCATGAATTAAGGCAACTGTCTTAGTATTTATTCTGTCCACATTGAAGCCCATGAGATGAGACACTCATGGAAACACATCTGACACGCCATTTTGCAATAAAAAACTAGCTTCAGGGCAGAGCCAAAAATCTTCCTCCCTGGAAAGATTATACCTCGGAGGCTCGGAGCCAAGTTGAAGCATGGGTGTGTTACTCGTTAGCCGTGCCTGCCTACAATTGCTGATTAGTTGGCCAACCATGGCTCCTTAATGTTATAATTGGTAAATGTAAAAGAATTTAAGAGGTTTGAGGTTTCAATCCTTCTGGGTAGTTGCATGTTTAAGGTTCCAATCTAAAAGGATAAATATTTTTGAAATATCTTAAAATAGGGATTTTTGAGAGGATCCAAAATGTGGTCCGGACACCAAAAGTTAACAAAGCTTCCTCCAATTAAAATCAAACTTCTTCGCTTTACTTCCATTCATTTTCACAAAACCGATGGTAACCAACAACTATCAATTTTGTTTGATTTATTCACTCCACCATTAGGGCTTTTTCCTGACATATTATTACCATCATAGCTTTGTTTGGTTTCAATTCAACACCAAACACTATCAGGCCATCTTTTTCTCTCGATTCTTCTCTCAGTTTTTTTTTTCTCTTCTCATAATTGACAGCAGACTCCCCTTTACCTCACCTTTTCCATGTAATTCGAATTTGTTTTTCAAATTTGTGCCCTAATTATCCCAAACATATCAAAATATTTTCTAATTATCCGAACCATGTAGTTACAGATTCAAACCCCACTTTCCGATTTAAATTGTGGGCTCACATCGCTCTGATTTAGTGGTTTTAGGTTGAAAATTTGCAGTTCAAAGAAATTAAGCAAGGGATTCATTCAAAATATTAAAGGTTCGGTTTTCTATTCTTTTATAGATATACGCTTTCCTTGACAGTCAAATTAGAATGCACCCCTATCAAGTTTTTTTTTTCTTCATCTTATATATAAGTTATTTAATTGTTTTATGTGGTACTGCAGTGTAGCTTGCATTCTAATGATTGATGTTGATATCATTTCATTGTCTACAAAAGTCTTATAACGATATAGTTTTTAGTTTATACACTTTTGAGATTTCGAGTTGAGTTTAATTCGCTTACATGTTGCTTGAAATATGTGTTGGTAAGCTTTTTATTTAACCAATTTAATCTTATGTTCTTGACGAAAGTCAAAAGATGATCATGTGGAAATCTCCTTGTAACATCTTACATGATTTGTGTGAAACAATCATTTGATGTAGACTTGGAATGTTTCATATTGATCATTCGTTCACTTGAAAATTGCTTTGAAGCTAATAGTTTGTATGAGACAGCTATTCCCGTCTTTCGAGAACGTTTCAATTATTGAAATGGGAGTTTAGAAATATTAACCATGATTGGATATAGCATAGTATGCGTACTTGCATATATGTTTTCCATATCCGGAATCCATGGTATGCATACTCGTATGTGTACTGATTGATTTTGTGAAAGTCCGGGAACTTAAGTATGCATACCGGTATGCGTACTGACGTGAGTTTCAAGTTCCGGAATTTCAACTGAGTTTGGTCGTATGCGTACCCGTTCGCATATTGGCGAACCCAAACTTAGTCCTGACACTTAGGTATGTGCACCTGTATGCATGCCTGAGTAGGTTAAGTTCTAAAATCGGTTAGTTCATGAACTAATACATTTATATATATTAAGGAATGAAATCTTTTGCAAATCGTGTTATATGTTCATGAACTGATTCAAGTGAATCAAAATCGATTTTGCTTCAATTGTGTCTTGTATACTTCTACGAGAATATAAACAATTGAACAACTCCATAACTAGTTTCATTTGAGTCAATTGAATTAGTTGTGATTGAGATGAACAAGGTTGATAAGAAAGTGTTCATATGGCTAATTCATATGTTTAGGTACGGTTACCCTTGTCTGAATGAATGCACATTTAGTTTGTGTATAACAAGCTAAGTTCTATCTAACGGTTGAAAGATATTAGCTTGAATCTAATAAGGTTTTCATTTAACGCTGAATATTGAATGCTTTGTTACCAAGGTAACTTAGATTGCAAACCATGATTTGAAAACTATATAAAGGAGAACTCTAGCAACTGAGAAACATAATCCCCACACCTCATGTGTGATACTAGAGTCGATTCTGCTTTAACTTTAGGTTTTCCCCAAAACCTTGTAGGTTAACTACTTAAAGACTTCATTGGGATGGTGAAGCCAAACCCAACTATTTTCTCTGTAGTTTCGTGTTCTGATCTTGCTTTATTCTTTCGTGTATGATTACTATCTTCTCTAAGATTTGCTCGAGATTTAACCTCTGATAGGAAAGATAAAAAGTAGCCACAAACATCTTCATCTCATCGTTTGTGATTCCACAATATCTTGTTTCGCTACCATATGATTAAGATTATTGTAAGGTGATTGATGTTACTAGGATGTTCTTCGGGAATATAAGTTTGGTGTATCAATTGGTTCTTGTTCACCTTGATCTATCAAAAGACTGAACAAAACTTGTGGGTATTTCTGTGGGAGACAAATTTATCTATTCCTATAGAATTTTCTGTGTGAGACAGATTTGTTTATTAAAGTCTTCGACTTTGGGTCGTAGCAACTCTTGGTAGTGGATGAGATCATCTAAGGGAATCAAGAGGGACTCAGAAGCGTAAGGAACACGACTTTACCTTGATCAGTGTGATATTAGGACTCAACTGCATTCTAGTCCGAAGTTAACTTGGATTAGGCTAGTGTCTTTAGCGTCTTAATACAGTGTGGTGTTCAAATCTGGACTAGGTCCTGGGGTTTTTCTGCATTTTCGGTTTCTCGTTAACAAAATTTATGGTGTCTGTGTTATTTCTTTTTCGCATTATATTTTTTTATATAACTAAAATATCACAGGTTGTGCGTAAGTTCGATCAATAATCCAACCCTTGGTTGTTGATATAAATTGATTGACACTTGAACATTGGTTTTTGGTACCGTTCAAGTTGTTTCTCATGTTAATCCGGCTCACAGATTTACATTTGTTCGATTGCAGATTGATTTGAAAAGCTGAGATATAACTCTTGAATATATTTCCATTGATTGAGTCTGACTGTCTAGTTGATGCTTTTGGAATTACATTGGAGTTAGTCCATACAGATTTCCTAAAAGAACTATTGGGTGTGGTTATTGTACCCCCTGTTTTTTACCAACATCTATGTAAAAATACTCCATAAAGTAATATCTTTCAACATCGATGAATTTTCCATAACCCATAATGAATACACCATAACATCGATGACTTCTCGATAAGCACTTCATAAGCACCATAAGATGACTCTATCCATCATAATGGTCTCTCTCGTCACTCTCGCACACCACCCTCAAGAGGTGGGATGATTTTCTCACATTGAGAATGTATTGCTAAACTCATATCCTATATATCCTTATACACGAGTCACAAACTTGATTTGAGTCTAAACACAATAGGTAGGACATCCTCCAAATTCCTCCAAATTCTATCAAGTCTAGGCTATGAGTCTAAACACAATAGGTGGGATGATTTTTTCCTAATATTTCAATATAATGTATTGCTAAACTCATATCCTAGACATCCTCCAAATTCCTTAAAAACATTTTTTGCAAAATAAATGTCAGTACTCATGGTATTTAATCTATGGAGAAAGGTGACATAGTCGAATAAGCAACACATAACAGAATCGAGGAAGCAAATATAAACTTAACTATTTCTCAAGATAAAAATGACAATAAAAGTGTTAAAATTAAATATGAGAATGTTACGATTTCCGGTATTTTCAAAGGGATTCACTGGTCAGAGTTATTTGAGGAGGAAGTTGAGGTTTATACATAAAAAAATAGAAATCGGTCAATCAATCTTCTTTAAGAAATGGCCGCTAATATCGATGGTAATATATTTATGATGCAAGACATATGTCCGACTAAATAGTAATGATTATCCATTTTTTTATCATTGTCATCATGAGATAATTTTTTTCGAGGGAAACTCTAGAATTTTGCGAATGTGATGTTAGAGTGTAATCAAACTCAAGGAGATTCTCTCAAATAAGAAAAATTAATTTCCTAATAAAAGCACCCAACATTGATCCCTATGGTACATTTTTTACATATGGTATACATTGGTTACTTTAATTATACCCTTTGATCTTATAAATGTACACATAAAAGTACATGTACATAATGTTTTACCCCAAATCAAATCAACCTTGACCAACAAAAAAAGTGCCTCCTCATATGATTGGATCACATATGTTGTAGATGGTGTGCTACTTGTATCACTGAATATTCTTCATATTTATGGAAATGGTCGAGACCTAAAAATAAAAAATTGAGACGGTCAAACTTTTTGTAACCTTACGACCTTTTGGGAAAATAATCAAACTGGACTCAGTTCAAGATTAAGGTAAATCAGCGAATGTGAGGTACCATGTTTAACTATTTTCAAGACCTCAAAATCCTTATTTATTTCAAAGTGACATATATAAGAATCAAATGATTCCAAGGAATATATATTTTGCTTTTAATACAATGGACTTAACATAAAAGAAAGGACTCCTACTTTCTCATTCATTTGGAATGTCTTATACAATTTGAGAAACACATTTTCCTTTTTTTAATGTTTTAAGTTCCTTGACTTTTATGCAAAATATACTTATTACAGCTGATTTTCCTGTATTTCCAGGTTGTATTTTCATTGCTTTACATATATTCATGTAGCCTGGTAGCTGTGGTCTATTACTAGATTCATTATTATCCAAATGTACTATGTTTGAAGAAACTTGAGTATGTACACCCTGAGTCTAAGAGATTTAATTATAAAGAAAAACAAAACTGAAACAGTTAAAATAAATAGTAGTACTTGTATAAATTCAACATAACAAAGTATTGTCTATCGTAAATTGAAAACAAATAGTAAATAAAAAATTGGTAAAGCTTAGAGTTATATTTATATATATATATATATATATATATATTTGTAAGCTGTTTTTTTCTTCTTGAGTATGATGATTTTACCTGTTCTTTCGAACAATCAACAAACACACTGAATGCAGTATCATCATTGTCCCAAAAGAAATGAACATTTCTTCCATCCCTCATATTTTTTTCTTTATAAAACACTTCAAAGTTCTCTATTCTAGGACACCCTAAAAAAAATCATTCCTTGTTAACAAGCCCCTAATCCGATGCATACGCACCGGCGCAACTTATTTGAAGTGACACACAAGGGAACGTCGACAAACACAGTTTTGCAATATGTATAGTAGATAACCAAATTGTTAATATGCTTTAATATATGCTATGTGGGCATAACATTGAAATGGTGAATTTTCGACAACCAAGTGTGAAAAATATTTATTCAGAACTATCATTTTTTCTCCCACCAAATGTACGTGCTTTTAATATTTTAGTGGCAAATAGCAAAACATCCAGATAGATTTCCTGTTAATAAAACTCTTCTTGATCTCTTTAGACCACTGGTTAGTTTCTTTCATCATTAATATATTATAATATATATGAGTGTATCTCTATACAATCTTCGTATACTCGATAAGTTTGATATCTACTTAAGCAACAAACTTATAGTTTTGTGTTATTTTAGGGCCTTTGCTCCATTCACTTCTATACATGGAATGCATATCATTGCTCTTCTTGTAATATTTTACTTCATGTGAAAGAAAAATCTAGAATCATACGCTCCAATGTTTTCTAGAAATATCATGATCCTTTTCCTCTGTCCTCCTTGGTAATCCGATAGATTCTGCAGTAACGATAATACATTTTTATCCAGTAGAAGTTGTACTCTTACTATTTTAAGCCTTATGTTAGCATTTACTTTGTTGTGCTAGTACTATTTCTTTTGTGCTCGTACAAAAGAAATAAAATCCCTAGTATGGTTAATTTATATACGCTGCTCTTTCGTGTCTTCGGAATTTCTGAACAATTTTATGAAAGCAATTACTTTGTTGGCGTTTTATCAGCGTACTGCAATAGGTGGACTCTTTTAGTACTATTTGGTTTCCGTCTTTTTGTTTTGCATGTAGCTAGTGTAACCTTCGTATCCAGAAGGGTGTTCTACAAAAGTTCATGTACTTAATTCTGAAACTCCATTACCTTAATATCTCCCGCTATATATAGCTCGTAATGTGCTGCTTAATGTCTACAGAACTATCCAGTGAAGGGAAACGTGCACGTACCATGTAGATTCTTGATTCAGTTGATGGTCATTGGTATGTGTTTGTGGTAGATTTTGAGATCTACCTAGTACTTCTTAAAGTATTATGGTTGTTATTCCAGCATGCAAATATTCTTGATGATGTACATAAATTTTTAGCACTCTTGATGATGTAGATAAATTTTTCGTTACTCGCGGGAGTTTTCATATTCTCTATCGGTATTCATTAATTACGACACATTGACAATAATTATAAGATGGATTGTGCAAATGTGGAACATTTTTTTTTGTTTTGTTTTATTTTCCCGATTGTGAAACTGGAACATCCGGTCTTTTAAATATGGGCATGTTGAAAAGGTGCAAACTTGTTTGGAAGGGTTATATCTTCAAAACCATTTTCGTTTGAAAAATCACTTTCCAAGAGATGCACCACTTCATTAAATGGTTGCAATTCTTAGAAAAGTCAACATTGTACAGACGGATAGTTGATGACATGGAAATGACATGTAAAGCAAATGTGACTTGGCTTCACCACATATCAGAATGATTTTGGTGAGGCCATGTGGCGTTTTTGGAGTGCCTTATTATAAAGAAAGATATTACTTTTATTTATAAATGTCATAGAGTACTTTTCATGCTCGTGTTTATCTGGGTATAGCTTTTTGTAAAAGTAGTTATATTCAATGATGTTATAGAATTTGATGTAAGTGTTAGTTGACCTTCCGACGTCATAATCTCTTAGGTTGCTCTAAGATCCCAATGGGGTAAGATGTGCATATGGTACCAATATTTCTTGAAGTGTATCCGATATTGAATATCTTAATTTCGTTGTTTGTCAAAAAAATCTCCAGAAATCAATTGTGTTTTCATCAGCTGAAAGGTATGTAATGGTTTTCGCAGATCTATAGATTTGATGTTACGATTTATATATCATTTTCTTTCGATTTATATATAATTAAGCATGAAGAACGTGTCATAAAACGCTTCATTAATATGGACTACAACTTATTTAAAAATTAGTATTTCCAGATGGTCTTGAATCATTGCGATGCTTCAGAACTCGACACTTTCACTTCCATATTTATATATAGTGACAATTTTGTTATCATTTCACAATTTTTTTAATTTGTATTCTTTGTCTATCAGCAACAATCTTCAAATGTTGAACCGTGAAAAAGAGATATATATGGATATGTTAAAAAATATTAATGCATTAAAAAGAACTCTTAGATGGTTTAATAAATTCTACCAAGACGCACTCGATCTAGATGTGAGTATGATCGTCATGTCTTGTTATTCTAATTTGTAATCGTTCATTCTTTTTTTATAACCCATAATTTTATTGTTTATGGTGATCAGTTCAATGAGAGGCAAAGAGTTTTTGTGATGGGATTTTAGACGAAGTTTATAAATAAGTTAATTTATAAATGGTAATGATATCATAGTCAATTTGACTTTTATAGGTGGAACATAGGTAAAACTAGAATCGAAAAGTAATTTGTTTTTAGAAATTGTGAAGGGGGTGGGAAATTGGAAAAGTGGGGATGGGAAATAAGGAAAACCCTCATAAAATAAACTTTGCTTAAAGTCGTAAGTGAAAAACTAATTTCACCGTCTCGTTATTTTCTTTTTTTGATTTGATATCAACTCCTTAAATATGGAAAGACTTTCGATAAAATGTTGACATTATCTGCTCGACCAAAGTATTACAACATCTATAAGATATACACATACAAATAAGATGATGAGAGCTCTGATTTTATTGGCCCACCAAATTTAATGATAACCCAATTCATATTGAGATATCCAAATTTCCAAACAAGACCTCCATTTAACAACACCTGAATTAGGAAACACCAAAGGTTCCCTGAATTAGGATAACTCTTGTTTCCTCTAAACTCTTAATCAAATAATTATTTTCCAAATTTACATTCCAAAAAAAAAAAAACCTCGGGATTTTATTTTAGCTTATTATTGTGTTTTTAATATAAGAGACACAATTTCATAATTAAGTTAATATTATTTCATGTTGTAAATGTATTGGGATAATATACATACCTCATCGAGCTTTGTGATGACTTGTTTTTTTTAAAATTTTTTTTTTGTAGCACTACTATATTAACATATATTACCGATATAAAAAAGGAAAATGTATATATCCTTTCATTCATCTACTGAAATTAATACCAAATTTTGTGAACTGGCTGATAATCCTTATGTGTATAAAGGTGATATTTTGGTTATCAATAGTGAAGGAGATTTCTTTTTCTTTTTTTGGGTGATAGCCTATAAGAAAGATGTCTTTCGTATACCCGTTATACAAACGAGAGAGAATGTATACTCTTCGTGGAATGTTAAACAAATTGTATGGTCCAATCCTCTTTCAATGAAGGATATTCGATAGGCTCATAAACTAATGTTCTGATCGGACTGGTCCAAACCTCATCCTCTTCCTCTTCCAACTCTGGACGTTTTATAGGCTCAGTCTCTTTTTCTTTAACTGTGGAAGTGTACAAAGTTACAAGTCCACCTATCATGAGTTTGCGTACTTCAGAAGATTTGTGAATGTCATCTCTTATCATGCACATTACTTCCTCGGCTGTTTTTTCCAACCATTTAAAATCTCCTCCATTCCTTAATATATGTTCCTTAACTTCCTTTCTCCCACACCCAATAAAAGCATACCCCTTAGTAATTATTTTGGTTTTATCTTTAATCCCGATATATGAATCTTACTAATGGTAAAATCTGTTCCTAAGTACTCGTTCGGTGTTATAAGGAGAAAAGTTGTGTTTGCTTCATTGACATCACCTTCCTTGTTTGCCTCTTTCTCAGCTGCCTTCTATATCCTTCTCTCGAGTGAAAGTGTAAAAAATTTAAGGTTGATCTCTTTGTTTGCTTTAGTAGAGTAAAGTAATGTTTTGCAAACACCCCTAGAAAAGTCCGCATTTCCAACGCCGACAATTAGAAATTGTGAACAAGCATAAATCTTTTTCCCATTCATCTCATCTGTAATGATTCAAGGAGGAGTTTTTAGTTAGAATTTTTTACCATAAAAATATACACGATGTTCTTTTTGGGCCGTGACCACCGAATTTTCAAGTGTCCCAATCAACCAAATCCATAAGTTTTTATTACGGAATTTGGTTAAAACGGATAACGGTACAGTACAAAATAAAATTACGTTTTAATGCTGGGAATTTACGGAATTTGGTTAAAACGGATAATAGTATAATAAAAAGTAAACTTATGTCTTAACGCTGGAAAATGGCAGGAGGAGCATCTACTCTCCGAATTTCATATCTAACGATGTTTACTAATTTCGCGTCTATCTGATCCAACAAATACTGTTTTCTTGTCTAAAAGTATTACTGCAACATCAGTACCTCCAACCCATGAAACAACACTCATTGTTACTACAATATAATGTTATCCGTAAGAAATACAAACTGAATGAGTGGGTAAATCTCATGCCCATTCAAGTATATATATATCTCGTGGTATGGAAGACAGAGAACAAAAGACACAAAATAGAGAGGAAGAAGGAGAGAAAAATCTTATTCATGTGTATGTGTTTACAAAGGTTTGGGACTCTATTTATAGGGTTTACATACTTGGTTCCCAAGTAATGGGGTCCCACTAAAGTTGGCATCTACCAAATAAACTGCCATTTATAACACTCCCCCTAGATGACCACTGTATCTAATTAGCTAATTGCCTCATTAAAACCTTATCAGGAAAATCCGAAGGGACAAAACCTGACTGAAGGGAAAAGAGTACAATTATGAGAAAACTTATAACAGAGTTGGACATGCATATGTTGCCTCGTTAAAACCTTGACAAGGAAAACCCAGTGGGACATAACCTTGACGAAGGAAAAAGAGTACAACGTGATAGTCCAGTTAAATACCTTTTACTATGATGCTCCCCTGATAAGTACTTCATTTAAGTCTTGCCTTTCAAATCTTCGAGTCCACACTTCCCAATTTCGATTAACGAATTTCTTGAATGCTGGAGACAGCAATGCTTTCTTAAGGAATCTACCAGTTGATGAAGTCTTCTTTTGCGTTAGTTTTCTAATAGTACTAGTGTTCTCGAGTCTTCATGTTTCTTTAAATACATTAAGTACTTGTGTCTTGGATTGCAAAATTTCTTGGAGATGATTTGCAGAAATAGTTGATGTAGTTTCTTCAACAAAGTGCCAAGATATGAATATCTTATCGTACGTGAACAAAAATCGTATTTGTGAGAACGAAATCCAAATTCTTAGAAGATAATTAAGTTCATTTGGTTTAATCAAATTGGGATATCCACTAAACAACCAAAATTGATACAACTCCCCCTTGGATGACCATAATGTTGAATTAAATTGCCTTACTAAAACCTAGCCATTAAAAACCCAACGGAAAAAAATATATGGACGAAGGAAAAAGAGCACAATATCAACATTTTAAATGATAATTGAACGTCAAAAAGATGTTGCCTCATTAAAACTTTGTCAGGAAATCCATATGGGACAAAACCTGAAACAAAGGGAAAAGAGTACAAATTTTGACGTAGATATGGATGCTAACTCAACTACATGAGTTTTTCAAAAAAAATAAGCATTAAAATAATAACTCTAGTCTATCTTAAACACGAGTTTATGCTAGCATAATTCTAACTGCAGATTTAAGAAAAGAAAAGAAGTAGAATTTATGCTGCTAAAACGTGGAATTTTGTGTATAAAGGACCCTTCAAGAGACCTATAGAGTTGATATCTTCAACTGATTAATCCGGATTTTTGGTTTTGTACCAAATTCTTAAAGGATTGTTAAACCTGATAATTGAGTTAGGTGGCTGCCAGAATATAATTTGAATCCTATAAGGATTACAAATACGAATATGGTCTCTAGATATATACGAGTCATTCAAAGACTACCACGTCAAATCATCATAGAAGGAGAGCAATTATTGGATTAATCTTAGGGTCTAAGCAAAAAAAAAACCTCAAATCGTTTATAAAACGAACTTATTTATCCTATAACGCATTGTGACTGCACCAACCTGTAAGTAATAGGCTTAGAAATTTTAAGGTGTTAAGTCCTGGATCCAAAATTGCGTTACCCAGGAAATAATAATCCAACCGAATTTGGATTGTATGCAAACCAATAACATATGTCGATATTCCTCTGTAGAGGTCGGGGTTTACAACCACCATCATTTATTATTTCAGAAAACTAATATAAATGAATATTCGACAATTTATAGCTTACTACTATTCCACATAATTCTCAAGTGTATGCATACTTTGCAAGATTCAAAATTTACTGGTACCAGTGCCCACGGGCATTATAATCTCCTATTATTCCAATGAGGAGATATGAATTTTGAGAATGTGAATCGTAGCATCATAGATTCCATTGAAGCATATTTGTAGCATATACTATATAAAAATGCTACATGCTTGCTAGATGCGATTGGATTTTCCTTTTCAAAAAGTATAAGCTTATTGGAAAGCTAAGTGAGATTTTTTAACGCCTATTTAATGGCATCCTTTATCGATTTGATCATGAACAGAGAGAAATAGTATAACCTTTAAGTTAATTAATGTCAATTTTTAATAACATAGATTTTCCCCCTGATTCTGGCGGAAATTGTCATCTCATATACGAAAACAAGTTTCGAATAATATTATCCGATTAAATCAAGGACATATACTCATAACATATTATGGATTTAAAGAATACCAGTTGGACTGTAAATAATGACTTCAAAACCCATAAAAAATTGTCCTTAAAAATTGTAGTCTATTTGACATAAAAATCTAACATCAACTATGGATTTTATTGGTTACAACCAAAACATATAACATATGTAAATAAATCTCCAAATGATTCCATGACCTCTATGGCCAATGAGATAATGATTTAAAATGAGATTATGGACACTTTCTTTTTCAAAAGAAAATAAATTCAAGATCAATATATTCACTACAAGGACTAATAATATAGGTGAACAAGCCGGGTGCGCACCCATCGATCTATAGTGTCCGACCATATTCCAACTACAAGTGGAACGGTTTAGAATCTTGGAGATTAGTACTATGGAGGATTTTTTTTTTAATAATTGCTCAATATCCCATAAGAATGCAACAAATATTCCTCGTTTCGTTGGTGCTTGCAATTGTGAATAATATTTTAACGAAATCTCATCCTTCTAAGATCGATAGAGAAACCATTTTCAATTGGCTTATATGATTCTTTATATGAAAATAAAGAAATCATTATCATTAGCGATTTTGGAAAAAAAAAACATTACGTGGTCATGAAAGGCACTTCTTACTGGCAAAAATTAAGAAAATATGACAGTTTCCCATTATTTGTACCCAAGATTTCTCCTAGGCACTAAACACGATGGGATGATTATGATATGAAATTAGGGCTAGAAGACGATAGAAAATAAATAAGAAGACAAGAATTTAACGTGGTTCGGCAAGTGTTTCCTACATCCACGGAGGAAAAGAAAAATATTTTATTGATGGTTGGATACAAGAGTTTTCTCCGGGTTAGCTAACCTAATATTCCATATCTTCTTAGGGTTTAGGGTACATGTATTTATAGTGTTTATGTAACCCAAATTCTTATGTAAACTTGATATGCAAGAAACTTGGTCAACAAGACTTCCGAAAACTTCTAGAATCTTCCTTTACGGGCTAAGCGGGCTTGATTAATGGGCCTTCCGTGTATTTTATTCACGGTACAAACATCGTCCCCTCTTAACCTCTAACTTGTTGGTGGTTAACAAATTTGTTTTTCCTTTTGCGTCGATCGTTGATGATGAAACTCGCCCCTAAGCATTTGTAGAGACATTACGAAGACGCCCCCAACTGTAATTACCTGCAAAAAAAATGCTCACGTGCTAGGAGAGACTTTTTGCCACGTGGTGGACTTGTGATTCTCGAGAGCTAGCCGAGACTTGAATGGGATGTAGTGTGCTCGCTGCTTGGGCAGGCTGGTTGTATTGCTTGTGTTGAGTACGAGTCTTTGGACCAATATCGGGCATTGGGCTCGTGGTCGAGACGAGACTTTATGCTTTCCAAGGTGCAAGTCTTTCATACTCGCGTGCAAGACGAGATTTTATGCTTGCGATAAGAGCAAAACTTATGTTGTCACGTGAAAGGTGAAGCTTTTGGTTCTTGTGTTGTGTTGCGAGGCTAAATATTGAAGGGTCTAAGCAATCCTCATCTCCAACTCGGTCACGTCGCTATCCACAAACCTCGAACTCGATCATGTTACTGCTCCAAGTGCACATCAAAGTTTCTGGAACACTGGAATTTTTGCTTTCGCATTGTAGGGAATTGAATGAAGGTTCCAACGAGCCAAAAATCACTCAATTCGGACTTAAAACGAAGAACTTATTGACGAAACAAGATTTCAAGGAATAGCGTGTCAACGTTGATGTGTCATCCATGACAGTGCAAAATATGCTGACGTGGCATCCGAATTATGCTGATGTGGTAACAAAAAACGAACGTTTTGCTGACATGGCAGTGTCATGGCGATGCTGTGGCTGCCGCTGACCGGATAACTGTTGCTGACGTGGCGCCGAACGGTGTTGACGTGTCACATAATTGTTGACTGGACGCTGACATGGCAACTGCTGACTGTACCTGGTTGGCTCGGACGGTCTGGGACGGAACTGAACCGGATTGATACGAACCGAACCAGTTTGGATGGACCAGATCTGAACCGGAAACTGGACCAGAGGCTGGACAGATCTTATGGATGAGATCCACTTGATCTGATTGTTATGATTTTCTCGATCTAGAGGCGTACTTGAGGCTGGACCTATGTGGTTGTACAAGAGATGCTTCGGTTACGCTTTCTGCAACAATTATGACTGTTACGCTTTCGTAACTCTTTCTACAATTGTTTTCGCCACGGTTTCTTCAACACCTTCGTAACGGTTTCGTTGTGAACCCTTTTTTTATTATATATTTTTTTTGCTGATATTTGCATGGAAATTCGTGCATGAATTTTGAGGTTTTTGCTGCACCTTTCTTAACTGATAAACATGATCGTTTTACTGGAAATCCCCTTAGTCAGTGCTAATGTTTGTACCCAAGATTTCTCCTAGGCACTAAACACGATGATATGATGATTATGATGTGAAATTATGGCTAGAAGACGATAGAAAATAAATAAGAAGACAAGAATTTAACGTGGTTCGGCAAGTGTTTCCTACGTCCACGGAGGAACATAGAAATATTTTATTGATGGTTGGATACGAGAGTTTTCTCCGGGTTAGCTGACCTAAAATTCCATATCTTCTTTGGGTTTAGGATACATGTATTTATAGTGTTTATGTAACCCTAATTTTTATGTAAACTTGATATGCAAGCAACTTGGGAACAAGACTTCCGAAAACTTTTAGAATCTTCCTTCACGGGCTAAGCGGGCTTGATTAATGGGTCTTCTGTGTATTTTATTCACGGTACAAACACCCATCTTATGGAAACGATGTAAAAAAAAATAATACCAATTGCTTATACAAAACAGAATGTTTGCTTTATTCTAGATTACTTACATCCACATCAAACTATTTTTTCAGTGCATTTGTCGTGAGTGCATCAAAATAAAAATTCATACAGCCTTGTTACAAGTGGTTGTAACAGAGTTGATCAACGTAAAAAAATTGAGAGTTTAAATCCAATGATGGGATTTTAGAGTTAATGAATGACCATGGCGTTTCTATGGTTAGGGAATTCGTAACCATGTGGTAAGTCAGGGTTAACCCCATTTGTGTGTATTAATTTCAAAAATTTCTTTGCCTTCTGCGTCCGTGAATGAGTGACTGATCTTCAATCAATGGTACCTAAAGTTTAGAACTTATGCTGATCTTGGAGGCATCCTTCAGAAGCCTTCTAAGGACCTTGCCTGCCGGGGACCTCGGAATTGAGTCTATAAATACCACCTTCCTTACCTTCTTGTATGGTGAAACCTACACCGTCCAAGCACACAAGATACGTTGGTTGAGGAGCTCCATATGTTGAGAATTTCAGACATTGCGGAGGAAGGAAGTACCTGAGCAGCTACAAAATTGATTACATCGTCTTCGGAAAGTTCGCTTCCAAGTCTTCTGACAACAAATGCAACTGGCACTTCCCCTACTTCTTCATTAACTTGATACCTACAACGAATATAAGTCTAGATGATTAACATGGACCCAGTTTATCTATTAAGAGGGGATCATAATGTAATCCATGGAGTATCCATAGCTAACTTACGCCGTAACTGCAACATCAAGAATCTCTGAATGGGATACCAGCACAGCTTCTAAGTCAGCTGGAGCAATCTGCATAGTTTTTCCCAAAGAAAAAAGTAGATTTCACACACAACTAAGTATGCCTGTTCATTTGTTTTCTGCATATAAAACATTCAGTTCTAGAGATTAATGAATTACCTGAAATCCTTTGTACTTGATTGTGTCTTTCAAACGATCCAATATATACAAGTAAAAATCCTGGTCGAAATAGGCAATGTCTCCTGTGTGCAGCCAACCCTCTTCATCAACTGTAAGTTTTGTTGCAACGGTGTCTTTCAAGTATCCTGCAAAATTCTACATATATCAGTAACCAATCAGTCGGTATGTTTTGAATAAACAACTTCTCTATTCAGAGTGTGTTGGGTAAAACCAAACAAAGTGATACATGTGCAATATATCAAAGAAGCACAGCGAAAAATATGTAAGAAAATTGAATAGAAGATGCTGAATACAGATGATAAAGATATAAATATGTGAACCACTTGGAGTCAAGATTGCACAATACACCTTTAGCCTACAACCTTGCATTGTCTTAGATATTGGTGAAGATTGCAAGACAAAACAACTCAATTCTCATTCCGTTTGAATCCAATGTATAATCAGTTTATATTACCTTTCATAACGCCAGGTCCACGTAGCCAAAGTTCACCACTTTTTCCTGGGGACAAACATGAACCAGTGTCCCAATGCACAACTTTAGCTTGCATATTTGGAGCCAACAGTCCCACTGAAGTATACTTTTGGATATATTCAGTATTGAAACCGCGGGTTCCTACAGCAGTGGACTCGGTCATACCATAGCCCTGAAGATAAGATAAAGCTCATATAATGAACAATGTTTTACCTCATAACACATACAGATTACAGATCTAACTAAACACAGTACAATTGGGAAAAAGCTATTTTACCTGAAAAAAATCGACATGAGGAAAGCTCTGAAGAAAATCCTGTATTGTCTTACGACTTAAAGGAGCTGCTCCACACGAAACTTGTTTTAAACTTTCCAAGTCACAACTGCCAAGAGACTTTATTCTTGTCATTGCCATCAATATTGGCGGAACAACCGGCAAATGAGTGACCCTATAACAATCAATAGCTCTCGCCATCTCTTTCACATCAAATTTCCTCATCACAACAATTGAACAACCTAACGAAAACAATCCCATGACGAACAATGAAAGCCCATAAACATGAAACATGGGAATAGCAGCCAAATACACATTCTTCCAACTACACAGTCTACTCTCATATTGTAAAGCTTCAAATCTTACAAAAAGCTCAACTACTGAAATCAAATTCTTATGAGATAACATCACCCCTTTACTCATTCCCGAAGTACCAGACGAATAAAGAATCGCTGCAGTATCGTCCTGATCAATACACGGACACGGAGCCAAACTCGAGTCACTAGAAAGAAGTTGATTAAAAAAGGAATACTCAGGTACTCTTAATGACTCAAAATCCAAAGGAACAACAACCACTCCCAAACCCATTAAGTTTTGCAATTGAGTCATTTTATCAAACAATGTAAAAGCAAGAACAACATTGCATGTAGAAATCTGTTTCTTGATCTCACTAAGACTACTCAATGGATTCATAGTAGTAGCAACAGCACCTATTGACAAAACACTTAAGAAAACAATTGGAAAGAAAAGGGTATTTGGTAAAAGTATCAAAACAACATCACCTTTACTAATTCCATGTTTATGAAGTCCAGAAGCCATGGATTTCACCAATTGTTGTAGTTTTGAGTATGACAATGAAAACCCAGATTGAGATTCAATTAATGCCGTAAACCCATCATGTTTATGTGAGAAAATAAACGAAACAACATCAAGATGTTTTGTCTTGGGGAGTTGTATTGGTTTGTGTCTGCTGCTGTAAATCCCAGTTTCTGAACAAAACCAGTCACTACTAGTAGATATAACAGGATCTAACATGCTCTGAGTGCGATTTCTTGTCTGATTTTCGTTAATTTTGGTAGCGTCTGACATTGAGATTTGGAGTTTGTTTCTCAAATCTCAATGTTGAGAACTGAGAAAAAGAGAATAAACGAAACAGAGAATAAAACAGAGAATGTTTATTTGTTTATTTATCCATGGGATCTGACAGTACTCATAAAAGCGCATGAGACGCACTCATGGAAGCGCCTTTGACACGCCATTTTGGTATAAAGTTGGCCGTATATAACAAAAAGGGACAACCGTGCTTAAGCTATTTCTCCCGGCTAGATTGGGGTATACCCAATAAGATAAAATCCGGTTATTTTGAAGTAAAACCAAGCCAACCCTTAACCTTGTATTTTCTAAATGGCTAATATGCTCTTGTTTAATTAACACTAAAAATTCTGATTAGATTAATTAATTGAGTTTAGATTGGTTGGATAGATTAAAATTTAGGAATTGAAGTTATGAAATTTTGTTTTTGATTGAACTTTGGTGGGATGATTTTTGATGAGAATTTTTTTTTTTTGAGAATATCTCTTGCAACGAAAATGAAGCACACAACTGAAACACTTTTAAAAGGTGATTGCAAATCTGTGGTATGAAATCATACTCAAAATCAAAGAAGAAATCCACACTTTCAGTTCTGAAAGTATGAAAGGTCGGCAGGGTCGACTAATGAAGATCATGCCGACCACTCTACGCCGGCAAGGTATACGGTTGAAGAAGGTGCCGGTTTTCTACGGCCGGCAGGGTATACGAATGAAGAAGATGTCGACTGTAATATTTTTGACACACAGAGACTGTTATAAATGCGCAGATAGTCGGCATGGTATTGATTTATTACCTTGTCGGTTTCCTTGTCGTCGGCATTTATAACTTTCTTACCTTGTCGGCCACCATTTAGCCGGCATGGTTGTAATATTATAACCTTGCCGATTTTGGTTATCCCCAAAAAAAGACTGAATTCTAATAGATGCAATTCACTTTATTCATTCAATTTTGGTTACTACATTTATTGAAACATAAAACCTAATCCTTGTCGATGGAAAAACGAATGCACTTAGCATGTGCATCAAGCCTTTGAACCCCTATGCGACCCTAATGGACGAGTTATAGTCTCGTGAGGGCTTACATAGAGGTATACCCACAAAAGCTACACTAAAACTTCTAAAGCCATCAATCTTCCTCCGACGAAGACGATACAACATCCAAGTAGTCTGGGTTATCCTCCGGGATTCTTTCGGCCAAGAAGGGATAGCTTGCATCGAACGCGAATGCTTCCCGCTTTTCCTCCAAGTAGCGCGCTTTCACGACTTCGTGCTACAAAAACAAACTTACATTTGTTAGTGGTGTTTCATTGGAAGATAAAACAACATGGGTTACGTAAAAAAAACCACAAAATTACTCACAAATTGCGCAATGGACAAGGTGAAGGGCCGAGTGTTAAAAATTCGAGGTTGGAGAGCTAAAAAAGCAAGTATCGCGTTTTCGATGACAAGGTGCCTATCTTGAATTTGTTCAACACTTCTTGCATTAGGATTCCCACACTCTTGGCTAAATTTGTTGTGTACCCTAGCCCAAAAGATTGTGGAATCCACCCTTTCGGAGGATTGACGTCTAAATCGTTTTTCCGCATACCAAGCTTTGGTGATTGCCAAATCTTCATTAGAATCAAATGAAGCCATTGTTATATGTATGTAGAGAGCTATTGGGTGAGTTAGATGGAGTGTGTGATGATATGAGCTTTGGAGAGTATATGCAAATAGTTGTATGTTGTTTTGTGGACATAAATTGTGTATTTATAGGATGGTGGCCAAATTTGGCCGTTATAGTGTATAAGTACAAGTCAATCAATGCAATTGTACTTGCAAAAAAATTGAAATTTAAATCCGCCGGCACTGTTTTATTTCCCCAGTATGCCGACAAAGTCAGGCCGGCAGGGTCTGAAATTTGTTACCATGCCGACCTGGTGATGATTTTAGGTATCAGGAGACCGGTTTCTTCTGTGTATCCGCCGGAACTGTATTTGGTCATTAGCATGTCGGCTTTGATATGGCCGGCAGGTTAAGAAATTATGACCATGCCGACCTTTGATAATTTTAGGCATCAGGAGAAGGTTTTCCTTCTGTGTATCCGCCGGAACCGTATTGGGTCATTAACATGCCGGCCAGGATTCGGCCGACAAGGTAAGAATTTTGTTACCATGCCGACCTTATATGATTTTAGGCATCAGGAGAAAATTTTGTTTGCCACAAATAGACGGCATAGTCGATAACATATTACCTTGCCGGCGAGTAAACAACCGACTAGGTAAGAATCGTATTACCTTGCCGACCCTGGTAACTACACAATTTCCGTTGTCAGAGCCGACATTCTGACAATTCACAACCTTGCCGGCCCTGGAACAGTCGGCAATATAACTTAAACAAAGCATGCCGGCATAAGTATTGAAACTTTACATAGCTAAACAAACCATTCATTCAACAACTAGAAATCCAACACTTTTTGTCCAAAATACGAAAACATGTCCCATAAACCTTAAAAAAAACATTTGTCCGCACCATTAACTTAAACATTTGTCCACCACAACATAAAGAAATAAACTAGGAAAGCATTCATTCACCACGACCACGACCACGGCCCCGTTTAGGAACACTACCACTGCTGCCACCTTCACCACCACGACCGCTACGAGCCCTTTTTATGTCAGCATTCAGCTTGGCTTGTGCTTCCCTCCTAGATTTTTCTTCCATCTTTACTTGAGCCTCAAGTTGCTTGAATAATTCATGGGCATCCTCATTGTCAACATTGCAAGCATAGTTAATGTGCTTGCTTTGCTCTTCAATCGACAAAGACTCACTAGTACAAATCATCACGTAGGCCACGTTTTCAGATCAAAAACCTAGCCACACCAAAATACTTTTCCGTGGCCACATGCATGTATTGGTGTTGTGTCCACGTCGATCACTTTCATGTAGCCATAGGATATTAGTTGGCCATGGGTTTAAGTGTAGACCCATGACCTGTATCCATAGGCAAGTGTATGGTCACATTAACTTACTGTGTGTGTGTCTAATACGTAAGGTGGCATTAGACACGCCTATTCATCCGAGACCAAAAGCAAATTCATTTAGCCACTTTGATATTTTTATGTGTCCAAGATGTATTGTTCGTTAGACATGTCGATGTTAAACACAAACACTAACATCTTCACAGAACAAATTAAACACAAAAAGTTGATAAAATTCTTTATACTAAAATTCATTCACAGATCCCTATATGAAAACACACCCATCTTTAACTAACTCATCGACCTCACAAGCAAAAAGAACAAACAAACATTCAGTACCATTGACTATTCTAGATAACAAAATTCAAGTCCACAGAATTATACAATGCGAAAAAAGGTTGCAACCAAAAATCCAGTAAACCAAGAATTTAAGAAATCCATGATACTAGTTACTGCAAGACAACATTTACTTCTTCCCATTCCAAAAGAATTAGGAATTGGTGACAATAAAGGTCTAAACTGAATATAGCAGGTAAAAAATCTTGTCATATACAGTGCCAAAACACAAGTTCTTAAGCTCACATTGGAGAAATACTTCGAAATAAGAAAATAGAGCAATCCAAAGAAATTCTTTAATAAAATACCAGAAACATATCAAAATTTTATCATCATAATAAAACTTAAGCAGTAGCAAACTCAAGCGGTAGCGGCTCCTTGTGCTGCGAGACGCTACCTTGCCTATTCGATGATGGTTAACTTGATACCCTTCCTTGGGTAGGGTCATCATGGCTTCGAGTCTTCGACCCTTATCAATGGTGAAGACGTTTGCCAGACGGGTGGGAAATTCATGACCGGTGTTATCCTAGATGTGAAGGGTATCAAAACTTCCCTTATGCTTTTCTCTTGTTATTAATGACACCAACACAACCTCTGTTTCTTCCTCCAATAACCATGACAACGTTACCAATGTCAAATTTGATGAAATCAGCGATCTTGTTGCTCTCAACATCAAGCCTGATGGTGTCATTGGTCTTGATGGGGGGACCTGGGTAGCGGATAATGCGACCTTTAAATGAGTTGATGTATGGGATACCCTTTATTCCAAAATGCACATTACGGACCTTGCAAAGCTTGAACTGCAACAGTAAAATGTTGTGTGAATTATACATTCTTAGTAAAATGTAAGTCTATGAACTCCCAGAAGACAACTTCTTTTAAACTATTACACATCTAGAGTTTGTTGATTAGGCTACAAAGTGAAAAGTTCTATTATATCCCCTACAACTGTGAAAATAAAAAAACAGAATGAGTGACCTTTGCTTCTTCATCCTTGATTGAGTGTAGTCTGAAACGACCTTGGTGTCGTAAAGGAGATGGAAGTTCTCATTTCTCTTGGGATTTGACACGACATCTGAAAACAAAGCCAAAAACATCACAAAGGTAAGCACCAAAATAGATGGTAAACATCTTCAACGGGATTCACATTTTGTTAAACTGAGAATATAAAAATCGGCTACGCAATGTCTTGGGAGATCTAAACATACACATAAAACGAAACATGAACTAGTTAAAATACTGATTCCATCAACCATACTCGTGGGTTCTTAAATTTCTGAGAATACAAATAAAGAATGAAAATCTAGCTAACCCAGTCAGTGGTGATGTTAGGACATCTATAAATAAATAGAATGGAAAATAGCATTATGCACCTGAATAGCTACACGTTCGTTGTCCAAATTCATCCTTAGTAACTTGCTAAGAGAAATTCGAGTAGTCTTGAAGTATGAATGAACTCAACGAAATCCAATTTATATATCTTCTGCTTTACATGATCACTCCAAACACATTATCAAAATCACTTACTGTACTGCCAATATTATTGAACCAGTTTATTGTCTACTATTACTAATTTGCTGCTAAATACCTAGATAAAGCAAATAGGTGCAAAACATGGACATTTGTTCGACAAAAATAATATTTAATGCATATAGTTTCAAAATGTAGAAATTTGTAACTTAAGAAGATTAAAATGCAAATAAACCAAAATCAGTAAAGAACTAGAGATAACAAATTGAATGTGATGGACTTTGGAGGCAGATTTGAGAAAAGTATGATTTATTGTCCGATTTTGTCGATCAAAGACCTATTTTAAGGTAACCACATATTAGGTTATATTGTAAGACACGTCAAATGATAGATGCACGTCAGAATTTACCATCGAAAACATAAGTCAGATGACAACACAGATTTGTTTAATTGTGTTCAAGGGAAGACTGAACAGTAGCAATCACATGCTCAAAAATAACCCTATAGTAATTACTCAAGTTTTGCTTCAGGATATCATGATAATACACCAAAAATAATTAGGAAACAAGATGGTCACTGCAGCACAGTTTTCATCAATTCTGAACCAGCCATTAATATCTAACAGCATAAAAGATAATACAATGAGTTAGACCACATACCCTAATGTCACGAACCCCATGAGTACTAGAAATCTTTGGACGGAATGCATTCAATATACATTCTAAAGTAGCTTCCACAGCTTCTTCACTAGAGGTCTTGTTCTCAACATCGTTAGAATGATTTTTGTAGTTGCCTGCATCACCGCAAACTCCTGAAGCAAAGCATTCACCAAATCAAATTAGATAACTTAGGAAACCTTGAAATTAATTTAAAAGAAAAAAAAATGCTCAAATTAATACAACCCCTAAATCAAAGTGTGAATTACAGGGAACAAGGTGAATTGATATACCTTCTTTTCTTCATCTTGAAAATCGTTGTGCTTCCCCTTCACCTATTTTCTCAAGAAGCTATGCCATCCCAGCAAAATGGATACATATAATGATATCAACAAATGATCCTGAAATCACATTGATATTATCAAAATGAGTTGAAACTCCATAATAAATGGAATAAATCTACACAGGATTCTGCATTCACACAAAACAAATATGAAAGACACACTTGAAGGTTAATTCTAGTGCTGGTCTTAGGAAACTAAGGAATTAGGTTATAACTACAATTACATACAAATATAGAACTTATAGTAGTCAAAGAGATTCTGAACGGGGATTCTCACAATCACATAAATTCAAAGTATCATTTTTTTTTCTTTTTTTCTAATGATAGATTTCCCTAATTTCAGTAAGAATTGAATGGCATGAGACACTAAGGCAAAATCGGTTAGAGAATATACAATCAAAACAGTTTAAAACTCATGAAGACAAAAAAAAAAAAACAAATTGAAACATCCAGCTCATGGATATTCTGGGATAGGAGTTTCGTTAAACCCTGGAACTCGACTTGGAAGAGCTATCGTTCTTATTGTCTGTTTCTTGTTTCCCTCTCCTCATGTTTTTAATCCTATCCTGCCAATAACACTTTCAAAAATGCAACGACTCACTAATTGCGCCCAACAACTCCACAGGGGTTCAACCAACTTATACTTCTAATTACAGGAACTTAGAACTTCAACACTGCACAAGATAATCAAACCCTCGTGACACCAGATTGCATATGTTTACTCAGCAAGTTTCTGAGTAAGAAAAAATGATCTCTTGAAACATCGAATAGGTAAGAAATTAAGCAACAAATTTGAAATCAAATCATACCCACAGTCTGAAAATTCCAATCATCAAATGAATATGAGAATAATAAAGAGACCTTTACTGATTTTGAACCGATTCACATGAATCCAATCAAATAATAATTCACATAATTAATAAAGAAACACAGATCTTCTTACTCCTGAAATCAGTGTAAGATTATAGGAAAAAGATAAATCGATACTCATCTTTTTCTCCATCTTCAAAATCTCAGGAAAATCATAACTTAATAAGAGAAAATCTGAAATTACCAGATAGGGCTTGATTTATGGTTGATTAATCACTCAGAGAGGTATTGTTTTCTGATTTTGTCGGGAAAAAATACCCTACATCTTCTTGTTCATGGGTTTTCTCAGAAGGCTCGAGATTGGAAAGAGAAAAAGAGAAAACAGAGAGGACGGAATATGATAAGATGCGGTTAGGCTTTTGACTTTGAGGGAAAACAAAAATTACTGAAATTTTAAGAGGAAATAGTGCGCCAAAACTCTCGTTGTTCCCGCCCATGGATTCCCAACTTTCCCTCCGTTGCATAAGATGGTAAATTGGTAATCGATATGAGTTTGTGTATTTGCATTTGCATACGCTGGATTAAAGATTCTGATTTTCTATTGGTCTGATAAACTGGCAGGTCCGGAAAGGTGTATAAAAATGAGCGCAATCAAACGGGGGCCTACAGTAATACCGCAAGTGCACGGTCGTCAGTTGTAGCTCGTGCAAGTACGGGTCGATCCACAGAGATCGGGTGTGTTTTGGAGTGTTTCTAACTATTTGGGTTCCTAAATTGTTGTTCCTAAATTGTTGTTGGGCTTTGAATACCCTTTGAGTGAATTGGGCTTAATGGGTTTGTTTTTAACAATAAAATGAACTGAGTTTGGGCTCAGTTGGTCTGGTCTTGGGCTTTTGAGTTTAGGCTTATGGATTAAGCCCACAGGTTGGTTGAATTGGGCTTTGAGCCTTAATGAACTGGGCTTCAACTTTTGGTTCAAACCTGGGCTTAGTAACTGTGATCTGGGCCTTTGCTTGGAAAATGAACAATTACAGTGGGCTTTAGTAATGACTCTGGGCTTCAGCAGTCTTTGAAATTGCACTGTGGTCTTAGCTGAGCCAAGCTCAGTTGCAGCAGCAGAAGGGTTGCAGCAGCAATGCAGCAGCAGCACAAGGAGTGGTAGCAGACAGCTGCAAGAGAAGTGGAGTGGCAGCAGCAGCTGCAGAAGCTCAGATGCAGGAGGCAGCAGCAGGGAAGAACTGGCAGCACCAGGTAGCAGTACTGCACAGCAGGGAATGCAATGCAGCAGTGCAAAAAGGCAGCTGCACAAGCACTGAGTAGCAGGGTAGGGAAACAACAACAGGGCAAAAGCAATGGAAAAACTAAACAGCAAAAGAAAACTAGACAGCTGCACAAGCAATGGAAAGACTAGACAGGGAATGCAGTAAAGAAAATAGCAAACAAAATAAACATGGAAGCAACATAGGGCAACACAGGGCAAAAACAAAGAACAATGCAAGATGAACCAAGGCCTAAGCCAAGGGCAGGGATGATAGTGAAACTGAAATGGAGCAACACTAAGGCAAGAATACAGGCATACTAAAAGAATGGGAAGAGAATTAGCTTGCTATGAGCACTAATTTCTCCCAATGCTCAATCAACAGTGCAACCTAAGCATACACAAATAGAATGGCAAGATAATCAGCTTGCTATGAGCACTGATTTCTTCCATTGCACAATCAGTTCAATGCTTCAAAGATATCTAGCCTAGCATTCCATCAAATGACAGTGAATTAAACATGACATTACACAAACATTACATGGCAGTGAACAACAACACATGTTAACAGGACTAATGTAACAGGAATGAATAGGAAATCAAACATGAAATTAAACAAGCACATAACATTAACAGAACATAACATAAGCACATTTAACAGTGACAAAGCAAGAAATTAAAACATACACATTTAACTGAAATTGAACTGAAACATGAACTGAGCTGAAACTGAAAATTAACAGGACATGAAAGTCCTGGATGTTGGCTACTCCAAGCATGGTTTTTACAACACTCCCACACTACATATTTATACCCACAACATAATTAGGGTTCTACCCATTTTCACCCAAAATAACAGTAGCTAGGGTTGGTGATTACTCACCTAATTTGATGTAGCAACATCAAATTGAGCTCGACCCATTACTCTATTTGTTCTCCTGTATCACCTCCATGCATCAATTGCTTCTCTAGCACACGTTAATCCATCAACCCATAACCTAGGGTTTAGGTTAGGTAATGAGTTGATGGGATAAAGGGCTAGAATGATGGGGGAAGGTGTTCAATCACGTGTAGGATGATGACGGAGGTGGTATGGTGGTGTTTGGTGGCGACAGGGAGTGGTGGCGATGATGGTGGCGACAGTTGCAGGGTGATGGTTCTGCAGAGGAGGGGTGATGGAGGAGATGGCTCGACTGTTTGGGAGAAGGGGGGTGTTTGGGTAGGTGGTATAGGTTCGGTTGCTAGTGTGTTAGGCGGCTTCATAGAGTCTTGATGTTCTGTGACTCTGAGTTGCGAGATGCGAAGATGGTAGGTAGATCGGATGGTGATGCGGAGGCAAGCGAGGAGCGACCGTCAGATTCTTTGATACAACGAAGTTAACGGCTCTAGATGGGGTTAGGTGTTGTAGTGTAAGGCGGAGATATCAAACGTTGATGAACAGCAAG